>NC_037668.1:120661791-120884415 GCF_003255815.1 Theropithecus gelada | reverse complement strand
CCATAATGGTTGAACTAGTTTACAATCCCACCAACAGTGTAAAAGTGTTCCTATTTCTCCACATCTTCTCCAGCACCTGTTGTTTCCTGACTTTTGAATGATCGCCATTCTAACTGGTGTGAGATGGTATCTCATTGTGGTTTTGATTTGCATTTCTCTGATGGCCAGTGATGATGAGCATTTTTTCATGTGTTTGTTGGCTGTATGAATGTCTTCTTTTGAGAAATGTCTATTCATATCCTTTGCCCACTTTTTGATGGGGTTGTTTGTTTTTTAACACCAAAAGCAACGGCAGCAAAAGCCAAAATTGACAAATGGGATCTCATTAAACTAAAGAGCTTCTGCACAGCAAAAGAAACTACCATCAGAGTGAACAGGCAACCTACAGAATGGGAGAAAATTTTTGCAATCTACTCATCTGACAAAGGGCTAATATCCAGAACCTACAAAGAACTCCAACAAATTTACAAGAAAAATAATTAATTCTTTTCTGAAATAGTAAGCTTGTTTTTAGCAGCCTTAAACTCTCTTAATGTTATATTTTTCAATTAATGTGTAATTTATGGCTGGATGCAGTGGCCCATGCCTCTAATCCCAGCACTTTAGGAGGCTGAGGTGGACAGATCACTTGAGCCTAGGAGTTTGAGACCAGCCTGGGCAACATGGCAAAACCTTGTCTCTGCTAAAAATAAAAAAAATTAGCTGGGTATGGTGGTGTGCACCTGTAGTCCCAGCTGCCTGGGAGGCTGAGATGAGAGGATTGCTTCAGCTTGGGAGGATTGCTTCAGCTTGGGAGGCAGAGGTTGCAGTGAGCCAAGATGACACCACTGTACCCTAGCCTGAGTGACAGAGTGAGACCCTGTCTCAAAAAAAAAAAAAAAAAAAAAGAAAGTCTTATTTATGTTTTGAATTACTAGACTTGCTGAAACATCTGTATTTTGAGTATTTTTCCTATTCTTTAGGAAGGTAAGAATGATCAATGGTACATAGTGCCTGAAAGTATTTTAACATGACATTTCTTTTCTTTTTAAACGTCTTTTTGAAATATTATAGTTGATAGAAAAGTATAGAAAATATCAGTCACTCTTGTATCCACCAACAGGATTAAACAAATATAAAACTTTTATTGGTTTCTTTTTATTAATAAATTAAATGTTATACTCAAAATTCCAACTTCGCATTCTTTTCCCCTTCTTTCTTTCCTAGATACTAGCCACTGTCCCAAATGTTTCAAATTCTATGTCTTACGTTTTCCATATGATGCTTGATCTAATCTTTGTGTTTGGTATAGGCTGATCTAGTATAAATATAATGATCTAATTTGAAATACTCAGTTTTACTGTGTTATAACTAACTGTTTTCTTCTCTTTAGGAGCATCTTCCAGAGCTCTTTGTACATTTTCAATCTCAGAGTTTTCATACCTCAATGTATGCATCATCCTGGTTTCTGACTATCTTTCTTACAACTTTTCCACTACCAATTGCAACAAGGATATTTGATATCTTTATGTCTGAGGTAAGCTAATGGGCAGACAAAGAGCAGGAGCTGAGCAAAGGGGTCACTGAGTTAGTGAGAGCAGGGCAATGAGGAGAGCAATGAAGGAAAGCCATGTGTCCCATGCAAAACTGGTTACATGGATAATCCCATTTAAACCTTGTAATAACCCTATCAGGTAGATACTGTTTTTATTCCATTTGTTAGATGATAGATGAGGAAGTTGAGACTTAGAGAAAGGTTAAGTAGCCTGTCTGTGGACACACAATACATAAGTGGTGTTGTAACAAGGATTCAAACATAGGCAGTTTGGAGCCTACACTGTTAACCATACCTCTTTATCACCTCCTAACTAATACAGTGAAAGTTTGTGAGAGGTAAAATATTTGTCTTACAGTTAAAATTGTTGCAATGCATCTGTCATCCAAAGAGTGAGAAGTAATAAGCATGTTTCTTCTATTCTCTGAACACATTGCAGGTTATTGTCCTTTTGTCAGTAGTACATAGAGGTAATCCTTTATTTTCTAGTCTGTGAACTCAGTGTTGCTATTAATTACATCTTGGGAAAATCAATTTGTATTACCTATCTAAATTAGTTCAGATCACAGTTGGCCAACTGTGATTCATGTCCCAATCAGATGGACAGATTTTTGTGCCAAATCTGTTCTTCCACACCTGTTTTTTATAAAGTTTTCCTAGAACACAACCCTGCCCATTTATTTATGTGTTGTGTATGTCTGCTTTGGGGTTGTAGTGACAGAGCTGAGTAATTTTGACAGACAGTATAGCCCATCAAATCTAAAATATTTGCTTTCTGACTCTTGACAGAAAATGTTTACCAGCCTCTAGTTTAGATCCCTAAATGCTTACCTTAGTATTATTTCAAATGACTTGTTTTTGTTGATGGAAGAGTAAGATAAATTTAGATTTATTTAATTTGTTTCCTCAGGGTTTAGAAATAGTGTTTCGTGTAGGATTAGCACTTCTTCAGATGAATCAGGCAGAACTGATGCAACTTGACATGGAAGGGATGTTACAGGTAAGTTCATAATTCCTTTTTTTTTTTTTTGTTTTTGAGACAGGGTTTCACTCTGCTGCCCAGGCTGGAGTGCAGTGGCATGATCTCGGCTCACTGCAACCTCCACCTCCCAGGTTCAAGTGATCCTTCCCCCGCCTCAGCCTCCTATGTAGCTGGAATTACAAGCGTGCACCACTATACCCGGCTAAGTTTTGTATTTTTGGTAGAAACAGGGTTTCACCACGTTGGCCAGGCTGGTCTTGAACTCCTGACCTGAAGTGATCCACCTGCCTCAGCCTCCCAAAGTGCTTCGATTACAAGCATGAGCCACCATGCCCAGCCCATAATTTCTTGAATGTCTTTGGATTTCACTATTAACAGCACTTAAGTCATTCTTATATTTTTCTTTTATTGTATCTTAGCACTTTCAAAAGGTCATTCCACATCAGTTTGACGGTGTCCCAGACAAGCTAATCCAAGCAGCTTACCAAGTCAAATACAACTCAAAGAAAATGAAAAAGTAAGTATTTTATATTTTTGTTGGAAATTCAGTGGAAGTTGCAAAACATTCTAGTGATACAGTTTTCCTCCTTAGGTTATAGAACTGTTTTATTTTTTTTGGTGGTATTAGTTTCATTATAACATAAAGCTAATATTAGAATATACTGCTTTTAATAGTGGTGCGTGGGACTAGCATGTACTACCTTTAAAACTTTCCTCCTTTTACCTGTTGACTAGAATTAGGAGCCTGGAATGGATATACATATATGAGGATGCTGTTATTTTTGAAACCACTTTTCTGGTGTGGTCCCATTCATTGACATTCTTTTCCTCTTAGTTTGACCCCAGAGTGTCACTTAAGTTCAAAATTAGCATAACCAGCAAGATAGACATGAGGTATGGATGGAGAACTTAAAAATTTATTTATTTATTTTAGAGACAGGCCTTTGCTCTGTCACCCATGCTGGAGTACAGTGGTGTGATCATGGCTGCTCACTGTAGCCTTGAAATCCTGGATTCAAGTGGTCCTCCCACATCAGCTTCCTAAGTACGGGAAGTACCCTGTCTCTACTAAAGTACAGGTGTACTACAGGTGCACACCACCATGCCTGGCTAATTTAAAAAATGTTTTTATAGAGACAGAGTCTCACTGTGTTGCCCAGGCTGGTCTCGAACCCCTGGGCTCAAGTGATCCTCCCATCTCAACCTCCTAAAATGTGGGGATTACAGATGTTAGCCGCTGCACCTGTTCAAATTTTATTTATTGTGCTACTTTCTAATGAAGCTTTTTTTGGTATGCATGTCCTAAAAGTTCAAAATAAACAGTCTTGGCTCATTAGTTTTATTTTTGAAACAGATTGAGTGTATTAATTAAAATAATAGCCATGATTTCTCTAGCTTCCAGCACTTAATTCTTAACCTGTGGTCATGTACTTTCTATGGCATAAAATGCTTTGAAATGAAAACAATACTGTATGCTAGCAGTTAGCAGTTTCTTTTCTGCTGCAATATGAAATTACATTAACATGTACAACATACTACTCCCATGGATATTCCTACTCCACAAAGTATATTTAAATATGAGTGAGAATTTTGTTATTAAAATTAGTTAGCTTTTCCATGCACAAATGATGTGTAGTCCCAGCTACTCGGGAGGCTGAAGCAGGAGGATTGCTTGAGCTCAGGAGTTCACAATCAGCCTAGGTAACATAGTGATACCTTATCTCTTTAAAAAAAATTAAAAAGTTAGCTCTAATTGACAAAAGCAAGCTGAGCCAATTTTTTAGCTTCAACTTTTATTATTAATAAGTTGCTTGTGATGTTTTAAATAAGCACCATCATGTTGATACATTTTAAATAACTACCATCATGTGGAGACATCATATAGACCAAAAAGCTGCTGTGCCTTGTAACTGATAAAAATGAATTACCTCAATTTTTGTCACATGGTAAAACCACAATGAACTCACACTAGCCAGGCAGAGAATTTATTTTACTTTAGAAGTCTGATAGAGAATGAGGTTCCTTAACCTTCTTGGTAACTAATTCTCCTTGTATAGATCTTGTCATATGTACAATCCATTTCTGAAATTTCAATTAATCCTGTTTACTTATCAGATTTCTGGCCCCCTAGTTCTTTCACTTCCTTATTCATGCTCTCCCCATTCTGCTTTATCAAGATCTCTAGATTGAGGTGTAAAAGCCTTCTTCTGATATGAACAACTGTACTTCCTCTGCCCTTTTGTTTCCTGTATTCATGTAGCCAATTGTTGTTGCATAGTTACTGAGATTGCTGACAGTAAATTATGTTTCCAGTGGCCTTCCATGTGTGTTTATATTGGCTTTGATTAATTATCTGATTCCTCACAGTGGTTACTTCAAACCTTACCATTCTTCCCAAACTCCCATCCCCTTTTTGCCATACTTAATTCTCACGAGATTACCTTATTCCTAATTCAGCAATCATTTTCAAACTTCCTAAACTTGCTGTCTTCCAGCTTGTAGACTTAGCTATGTTCTTTTTCTTCTCCTTGTAGAATACGTATTTTTTTCCTTTATAATGCTAATTCAGAATACATGATGTTACTCATTTCCATCTCTTCCAGCTCCTTGCTCCATTAACTATTCCTTCTGTCCGCTATCTTCAATCTCTCTCTCTCTGTTGTTTCATTTTCTTCAATCTAAGAAAATAATTTTTAGTTCTGACTTAGAAGCAACAAAATAAAACCTTCCTCAACATAGCATTTCATTTTCCTTTTATGAAGCTTAGCTGTGAAGGAAACAATAGATTTTACTCATTAGCTACAGGTCACATTCTATTTGCTTTTTTTCACTTGGGAAAATTTTCAGACATACAGAAAAATAGAATAATAAATATCCATTGCTTATTGTCTGCATTTAACAATTGTTAATATTTTGTCATATTTATTTTTTTCAAAGTATTTCAAAGTAAATATTGTTAATATTTTGTCGTTTATTTTTTTTTTGGAAGTATTTCAAAGTAAAGCTCAGAAATTGTGACACTTTACTCTTTAATACGTCAGCATTCATGTCCATAAAGTAATTTGCCTCCTTTACCACATTGCTTTCACCACTTAACAGTAATTCCATAATATTCCCTAATACTCAGTCTATGTTCACATTTTCTCAGTTGTGCCAAAAATTTCCTTGCCACTGATTGCATTGTATTCGGTTGTTCACTTACATTTTCAAAAATTTAGATCAGCACTACCTATTCCAATCTTCCTTTTTAATATATTGACTTGTTGAAGAGACCAAGTCAGTTTTACGGAGAATATCAAACCTGAAGGATTCATCTGATTATTTCCTTGTCATCTCATTTAACTTCTGTATCTCTTGTGTTTTCTATAAACTGGGAGCTAATGTGAAGACTTAATCTAATTAAGCATGAACATTTCTGGCAAGAGTACTTAATAGGTGATACCATGTACTTTATTCATCTTAAAAGATGTATAATGTCTGTCTCACTGTTATTAGAGATGCCATGATTGATGACTAGATTAAGGTAATGACAGATTTCTTTATTATAATAGCTGTGATGGCCCTCTTGGCACCTAGTAAGTACTTTGTAAGTTAGTATTTTGGCATCGTAAGAATATCCAGTTCCTTATGACTTTTCACCTCTTGACTCAGTCTGCTCAAAAGTATTATTGAGGGCCAGGCACAGTGGCTCACACCTGTAATCCCAGTACTTTGGGAGGCCGAGGTAGGCAGATCACTTGAGGCCAGGAATTCAAGACCAGCCTAGGTAACATGGTGAAATCCTGTCTCTAAAGGAAAGAAAAAAAAAAAAGACCAAAAATTAGCCAGGTGTGGTGGTGTGCACCTTTAGTTCCAGCTACTCAAGAGACTAAGTTGGGAGAATCACTTGAGAAGTCAAGGATGCAGTGAGCTGTGATTGCGTCACTGTACTTCAGCCTTGGCAACAGAGTGAGACTCTGTCTCCAAAAAAAAAAGTATCACTGGGGATACTTTTCATGTTAAATTGTTTCATTTAGGATAACAAAAGCATGATTTTTAAAATGTCATTCTTCTTTCTTTTATCAGTCAGCTTTCTTCATAACCTTTTCTTCTTTAACTGCAGCTAACTTCATTCTACTGGAAACACATATAAACACTTCATTATTTCAGCCAGGCATGATGGCTCACACCCACAATACCAGCACTTTGGGAGGCCCAGGCAAGAGGATCACTTGAGCCTGGGAGTTTGAGACCAACCTGGGCAACATAGCGAGACCCCATCTCTGCAAGAAATAAAAAAAGCTAACCAGGTGCCTGTAGTCCTGGCTTCTCCATAGGCTGAGGTGGGAAGATGGCTTGAGTCTGGAGTTGGAGGCTGCAGTGAGCTATGATCACAGCACTGCACTCCAGCCTGGGTGACAGAGTAAGACCCTCTCTCTTAAACAAAACAAAAAAACTTCATTAGTCCCTTTAATTACCAAATTCCAGAGAAAAGAGTTAGTGGGAATGGTATTCTTTTGAATTAGTCTATTCTTTTTCAGGGGGCATTATTAAGGACTTACAGGCCTATATTCAGAATGTTTTAATGTTGCAAAGTAAGTTGTGTTGAACATCACAAAATTTTGCCGAAGTGACACTAGTTTATAGTCTAACCCAGCAGTATATGAGTTCTTATTGTGGCCAGGTGCGGTGGTTAACACCTGTAGTCCTTTCACTTTGGGAGGCTGAGGCAGGCAGATTGTTTGCGCCTAGGAGTTTGAGACCAGCCTGGGCAACATGGTGAAACTTTGTCTCTACAAAAAAATACAAAAATTAGCTGGGTGTGGTGGCACCAGCACACCTGTGGTCCTAGCTACTCAAGAGGCCAAGGTGGGAGGATCACTTGAGCCTGGGCAGTCCTGGCTGCAGTGATCCACGATTGTGCCACTGCACTCCAGCCTGAGTGACAGAGTGAGACCCTGTCTAAAAAAATGGTCTCATTGTTCTACTTTGTCATCAGTGCTTGGTTATTCTTAATTTTTGCCAATCTGCTTAATTTTTATCAATCACAGGGGGCATTATTAAGGGCTTGCAGGCTTGTATTCAGAATGCTTTAACATTGCAAAGTAAGCTGTGTTCAGCATCACAAAATTTTGCCAAACTGACACTAATTTATAGTCTAACCTAGCAGTGTATGAGTTCTCATTGTGGCCAGTATAAAATGTCTCATTTTCTACTTAATTTACATTTCCCTGATTGTTAATAAGAGTTAGCATCTTTTCATACGTTTATTGGCTTCATGTTTTTCTTCTATTTTTTTTTCCTCCCTTTTCTCTTGCAGTGTCTACTTCATACTGCTTTGACTTCTTAGTGGTTGCTAGTTGTTTGTAATCTGGGTTGTAATCTTTTGTCAGTATTAAAAGATAAGTCTTGTTCATTTCTACCAAGTATCAGTCTTGGAATATATAATAAACTCACAATTGGACGTACCTCTCAAAAATACTCAAGCTTCCTGTTGGTTGGAGGGTGGCAGCACAGAAAAGTAAATGGTTTATTTCATGCAAATATATAACAGATTATTAAAATTATATGTTAGAGATACCTAACCCGTATGTCTTCAAACTGGCATACACAGTCTGCTGGGTGTCAGGAAAATGTTCAGAGCTTAGTTAAGTAGATTTTCAATTTCTATCCATATTCTTTCCTACAGTTTATCTGTCTGATAACATTTCTGTAGTAGAGGTGCCTTGGTTCTCCTTCGCACCTTCCCTTTTACAGCATGCCTTCTCCCACTTTATTAAAGGAAGGAAGGAAAACCTGTCAGCCAATCTAGATCTTACTATGGTACATTACTTTAGTTTATAAAAAATCTCTGCAGCTCTAAACAAAAAGAACAGTTTCAGAATGACTTGCTCATGAGGGAGTATCCCCTGAGAGAGCAAAGCAAGAAAAGTGGAAGTTTTCTTTATTACTATTATTATTATACTTTAAGTTCTAGGGTACATGTGCACAACGTACAGGTTTTGTTCAGCTCCCACCTATGAGTGAGAACATATGGTGTTTGGTTTTTCTGTCCTTGTCCTAGTTTGCTTAGAATCGTGGTTTCCAGCTTCATCCATGTCCCTGCAAAGGACATGAACCCATCCTTTATTATGGCTGCATAGTATTCCATGGTATATATGTGCCACATTTTCTTAATCCAGTCTATCATTGATGGACATTTAGGTTGGTTCCAAGTCTTTGCTATTGTGAATAGTGCTGCAATAAACATACATTTGCATGTGTCTTTATAATAGCATAATTTATAATCCTTTGGGTATATACCCAGTAATGGGATTGCTGGGTCAAATGGTATTTCTAGTTCTAGATCCTTGAGGAATTGCCACACTGTCTTCTACAATGGTTGAACTAGTTTACAGTCCCACCAACAGTATAAAAGCATCCCTATTTCTTCACATTCTCTCCAGCATCTGTTGTTTTCTGACTTTAATGATTGCCATTCTAACTGGCATGAGATGGTGTATCATTGTGGTTTTGATTTGCATTCTCTGATGACCAGTGATGATAAGCATTTTTTCATATGTCTGTTGGCTGCATAAATGTCTTCTTTTGAGAAGTATTTGTTCATATCCTTTGCCCACTTTTTGATGGGGTTGTTTGTTTTTTTCTTGTAAATTTGTTTGAGTTCTTTGTAGATTCTGAATATTAGCCCTTCGTCAGATGGGTAGATTGCAAAGATTTTCTCCCAGGTTGCCTGTTCACTCTGATGATAGTTTCTTGTGCTGTGCAGAAGCTCTTTAGTTTAATTAGATCCCATTTGTCTGTTTAGGCTTTTGTTGCCATTGCTTTTGGTGTTCTAGTCAGGAAGTCTTTGCCCATGCCTATGTCCTGAATGGTACTGCCTAGGTTTTCTTCTAGAGTTTTTATGGTGTCAGATCTTACATTTAAGTCTTTAATCCATCCTGAGTTAATTTTGGTATATGGTGTAAGGAAGGGATCCAGTTCCAGCTTTCTACATATGGCTAGCCAGTTTTCCCAACATCATTTATTAAATAGGGAATCCTTTTCCCATATTTTGTTTTCGTCAGGTTTGTCAAAGATCAGATGGTTGTAGATGTGTGGTGTTATTTCTGAGGCCTCTGTTCTGTTCCATTGGTCTATATCTCTGTTTTGGTACCAGTACCATGCTGTTTTGGTTATTGTAGCCTTGTAGTATAGTTTGAAGTCAGGTAGCATGATGCCTCCAGGTTTGTTCTTTTGCTTAGGATTGTCTTGGCTATGTGGGCTCTGTTTTGGTTCCATATGAACTTTAGTTTTTTCCAATTCTGTGAAGAAAGTCAGTGGTAACTTGATGGGGATAGCAGTGAATCTATAAATTACCTTGGGCAGTATGGCCATTTTCAGAATATTGATTCTTCCCTTCATGAGCATGGAATGTTCTTCCATTTGTTTGTGTCTTCTTATTTTGTTGAGCAGTGATTTGTAGTTCTCCTTGAAGAGGTCCTTCACATCCCTTGCAAGTTGGATTCCTAGGTATTTTATTCTCTTTGTAGCAATTGTTAATGTGAGTTCACTCATGATTTGTTGGCTCTCTATTATTGGTGTATGGAAACACTTGTGATTTTTGCACATTGATTTTGTATCCTGAGACTTTGCTGAAGTTGCTTATCAGCTTAAGGAGATTTTGGGCTGAGACGATGGGGTTTTCTAAATATACAACCATGTCATCTGCAAACAGGGACAATTTCACTTCCTCTTTTCCTGATTGGATACCCTTTATTTCTTTCTCTTGCCAGATTGCCCTGGCCAGAACTTCTAACACTGCTTTGAATAGGAGTGGTGAGAGAGGGCATCCCTGTCTTGTGCCAGTTTTCAAAGGGAATGCTTCCAGCTTTTGCCCATTCAGTATGATATTGGCTGTGGGTTTGTTATAAATAGCTCTTATTATTTTGAGATATGTTCCATCAATACCAAATTTATTGAGAGTTTTTAGCATGAAGGCTGTTGACTTTTGTCAAAGGCCTTTTCTGCATCTATTGAGATAATCATGTGTTTTTTGTCATTGGTTCTGGTTATGTGATGGATTACGTTTATTGATTTGCGTATGTTAAACCAGCCTTGCATCCCAGGGATGAATCTGACTTGATCATGGTGGATAAGCTTTTTGATGTGCTGCTGGATTCGGTTTGCCAATATTTTATTGAGGATTTTCACATCAATGTTCATCAGGGGTATTGGCCTAAAATTCTCTTTTTTTGTTGTGTCTCTACCAGGCTTTGGTATCAGGATGATGCTGGCCTCATAAAATGAATTAGGGAGGATTCCCTCTTTTTCTATTGATTGAAATAGTTTCAGAAGGAATGGTACAAGCTCTTTTTTGTACCTCTGGAAGAATTTGGCTGTGAATCCATCTGGTCCTGGACTTTTTTTGGTTGGTAGGCTGTTGGTTATTGCCTCAGTTTCAGAACCTGTTAATTGGTCTATTCAGAGATTCTACTTCTTCCTGGTTTTGTCTTGGGAGCGTGTATGTTTCCAGAATTTTATTCATTTCTCCGAGATTTTCTAGTTTATTTGCATAAAGGTGTTTATAGTATTCTCTGATGGTAGTTTGTATATCTGTGGGATCGGTGGTGATATCCCCTTTATCATTTTTTATTGCATCTATTTGATTCTTCTCTCTTTCCTTCTTTATTAGTCTTGCTAGCGGTCTATTTTGTTAATCTCTTCAAAAAACCAGCTCCTGAATTCATTGATGTTTTGAAGGGTGTTTTATGTCTCTGTCTCCTTCAGTTCTGCTCTGATCTTAGTTATTTCTTGCCTTCTGCTAGCTTTTGAATTTGTTTGCTCTTGCTTCTCTAGTTCTTTTAATTGTGGTGTTAGTGTGTTGAATTTAGATCTTTTCTGCTTTCTCTAGTGGGCATTTAGTGCTATAAATTTCCCTGAATGCACTGCTTTAAATGTGTCCCAGAGATTCTGGTACATTGTATCTTTGTTCTCATTGATTTCAAAGAACATCTTTATTTCTGCCTTCATTTTAGTATTTACTCAGTAATCATTCAGGAGCAGGTTGCTCAGTTTCCATGTAGTTGTGCAGTTTTGAGTGAGTTTCTTAATCCTGAGTTCTAATTTGACTGCACTGTGGTCTGAGAGACAGTTTATTGTGATTCCTGTTCTTTTACATTTGCTGAGGAGTGTTTACTACCAATCACGTGGTCAATTTTAGAGTAAGTGCAGTGTGGTGCTGAGAGGAATGTATATTCTGTTGATTTGGGGTGGAGAGTTCTGTAGATATCTAGTAGGTCTGCTTGGTCCAGAGCTGAGTTCAAGTCCTGGATATCCTTGTTAACCTTCTGTCTTGTTGATCTGTCTAATATTGACAGTGGAGTGTTAAAGTCTCCCATTATTATTGTGTGGGAATCTAAGTCTCTTTGTAGGTCTCTTAAGGACTTGCTTTATGAATCTGGGTGCTCCTGTATTGGGTGCATATATATTTAGGATAGTTAGCTCTTGCTGAATTGATCTCTTTACCATTATGTAGTGGCCTTCTTTGTCTCTTTTGATCTTTGTTGGTTTAAAGTCTGTTTTATCAGAGACTAGGATTGCCACCCCTCCTTTTTTTGCTTTCCATTTGCTTGATAGATCTTCCTCCATCCCTTTATTTTGAGCCTGTGTGCATCTTTGCACGTGAGATGGGTCTCCTGAATACAGCACACCGATGGGTCTTGACTGTTATCTAATTTGCCAGTCTGTATCTTTTAATTGGGGCATTTAGCCCTTTTACATTTAAGGTTAATATTGTTATGTTTAAATTTGATCCTGTCATCATTGTGATGTTAGCTGGTTATTTTGCCCGTTAATTGATACAGTTTCTTCATAGTGTCACTGGTCTTTACAATTTGGCATGTTTTTGTGGTGGATGGTACCAGTTGCTCCTTTCAATGTTTCGTGCCTCCTTCAGGAGCTCTTGTAAGGCAGGCCTGGTGGTGACAAAATCTCTCAGCATTTCCTTGTCTGTAAAAGATTTTATTTCTCCTTCACTTCTGAAGCTTAGTTTGGCTGGATATGTGATTCTGGGTTGAAAGTTATTTTCTTTAAGAATGTTGAATGTGGGACCCAACTCTCTTCTGGCTTGTAGGGTTTATTCCTGGAGATCCACTATTAGTCTGATGGGCTTCCCTTTGTAAGTAACCCGACCCTTCTCTGTGGCTGCCCTTAACATTTTTTTTCCTTTATTTCAACCTTGGTGAATCTGACATTTTATGTGTCTTAGAATTGCTCTTTTCAAGGAGTATCTTTGTGGTGGTCTCTGTATTTCCTCAACTTGAATGTTGTCCTACCTTGCTAGATTAGGGAAGTTCTCTTGGATAATATCGTGAAGAGTGTTTTCTAACTTGGTTCCGTTGTCCCTGTCACTTTCTGGTACACCAATCAAATGTATGTTTGGTCTTTTCACATAGTCTTGTATGTCTTGGAGGCTGTGTTCATTTCTTTTCACTCCTTTTTTCTCTAATCTGTCTTCTCTTTTTATTTCATTAATTTGATCTTCAGTTGCTTTCTTCCACTTGATTGAATCAGCTATTGAAGCTTGTGCATGTGTCATGAAGTTCTTGTGCCATGTTTTTCAGCTTCATCAGGTCATTTAAGGTCTTCTCTACACTCTAGTTAGCCAATCATCTAACCTTTTTTTCAAGGTTTTAGCTTCCTTGTGATGGGTTAGAACATGGTCCTTTAGCTCAGAGAAGTTTGTTATTACCGACCTTCTGAAACCTACTTCTGTCAACTTGTCAAACTCATTCTCCGTCCAATTTTGTTCTCTTGCTGGCGAGGAGCTGCGATCCTTTGGAGGAGAAGAGGTGCTCTATGTTATGGAATTTTCAGCTTCTCTGGTTTCTCCTTATCTTTGTGGTTTTATCTACCTTTGGTCTGTGATGTTGGTGACCTACGGATGGGGTTTTGGCGTGGAAGTCCTTTTTGTTGATGTTGATGCTATTTCTTTCTCTTTGTTAGTTTTTCTTCTAACAGACCCTTCAGATGCAGATCTGTTGGAGTTTGCTGGAGGTCCACTCCAGACCTGGGTATCACCAGCAGAGGCTGCAGAACAGCAAATATTGCTGCCCAATCCTTCCTCTGGAAGCTTCATCCCAGAGGGGCACCCGCCTGTTTGAGGTGTCTGTCGTCCCCTACTGGGAAGTGTTTCCCAGTCAAGCTACATGGGAGTCAGGGACCCACTTGAGGAAGCAGTCCGTCCATTCTTGGAGCTCAAACGCCATGCTGAGAGAACCACTGCTCTCTTCAGAGCTGTGAGATGGGAACATTTACGTCTGGAGAAGCTGTCTGCTGCCTTTTGTTCTATGCCCTGTCCGCAGAGGAGGAATCTATAGAGGCAGTAGGCCTTTCTGTGCTGTGGTGGTCTCTGCCCAGTTCGTGCTTCCAGGCCTCTTTGTTTACACTCTGAGCTACTCAAGCCTCAGCAATGGTGGACGCCTCTCCCACCACCAGGCTGCAGCCTTGAATGTCGATCTCATACTTCTGTGCTAGAAGTGAGCAAGGCTCCATGAGCGTGGGACCCGCCAAGCCAGGCACCGGATGGTATCTCCTAGTCTGCTGGTTGCTAAGACTGTGGGAAAAGCTCAGTATTTGCTCAGGAGTGTAGGAGTGTACAGTTTCTCCAACTATAGTCTGTTATGGTCTGCCTTGGCTAGGAAATGGAAATCCCCCCGACCCCTTGTGCTTCCCGGGTGAGGCGACGCCCCACCCTGCTTCTGCTTGCCCTCTGTGGGGTGCACCCAGTGTCCAACCGGTGCCAGTGAGATGAACTAGGTATCTCAGTTGGAAATGCAGAAATTCCCTGTCTTCTGTGTCAGTCTCGTCGGGAGCTGCAGACCGGAGCTGTTCATATTTGGCCATCTTGGAAGCCCATCCGAAAAATGGAATTTTTCTAATTTCTAATTTGGGTTTCTGTTTTCATCCAGCTGAGAAATGTTTGGCAAGCCTGCTTTATCTTTCTTACAATTAGAATTCAGAAGTAGAATTGTAATTATGGGACCAATTATTAATTCATGTTTATTTGAATTGAAAAGTGAACGCAACACTTTAATGAGAGGAATTAAATATAATTTGGCTCATTGGTTTAATAATAACGACTGCCTTTGCCAGTTAGGTCCTAGAGTGGACGTTGTCCATAAATAAGATAAATGTCACTTAAGTTGCAGTGGAAAAATTTTAAAGTACATATAAATTACAATGGTATGTCCTTTTTAACTATATTTACACTTGAGATAAAACAAAATTTAGAAGTCTTTAAAATGTATATGAGGAAACATTCTTTTAGCAGATACATGAGCAGAAAAATAAGACCATAGACATGGCAAGGATGATGGCAGAGGAGGAAGTTTCAGGTAGTTCTCTGAAGGAGATGATACCTGAGTACAATTTTGGAGACCTTGGTTTCTTTCTTTTTCTTTTTTTTGAGTTGGAGTCTTGCTCTGTCCCTCAGGCTGGAGTGCAACAGTGCAATCTCGGCTCATTGCAACCTCCGCCTCCAAGGTTCAAACCTCAGCCTCCTGAGTAGCTGGGACTACAGACGCATGCCACCATGTCCAGCTAATTTTTTTTTTTTGTATTTTTAGTACAGACTGGGTTTCACTATGTTGGCCAGGCTGGTCTCAAATTCCTGACCTCGGGTGATCCACCTGCCTCGGCCTCCGAAAGTACTGGGATTACAGGCATGAGCCACCATGACTGGCTGAAGACCTTTGTTTCTAATTGCTAGGGTTAAATTATGACTGCAACAGAAAATCCCTGCTGATATGGAACTTACTGAAATACAGAAGACTGACATAGAAAGATATACAGCGTAACATCCATCAGTGAAAGTGCCATGAAGAAAACAAAGCCAGATAAAGGACATGGAGAGATGGGCACTCTTTTAGACCAGGGCATGCAGAGATAGGGCTCACAGGCTGATAAGGTACTATTTGAGCCGACACCAGAGGGAAGTAAGAGTGGGAGTCATGGGATTATCTGGGGGAAGTATATCCTACAGTAAGATAACAGTAAATGTAAAGACTGAGGCAAGAATGTGATTGATACATTCAAGGGATAGAAAACTGGTGAGAGGCCGGGCACAGTGGCTCACACCTATAATCCCAGCACTTTGAGAGGCTGAGGTGGGAAGATCCATTGAGCCCAGGAGTTTGAGACCAGCCTGGGCAACATAGTAAAACCCCATCTCTGCAAAAAACGAAAAGGAAGAAAACCGATGGGACTGGAGTAGCGTAGGCAAATAGGAGTGTGGTGAGCAGTGAGGTCAGAAACATGGTAGGGGGCTGGGGTATTTAAAGCCGTGCCATCTACTGTGGTAGCCATTACCCACATGTGGCTATTTAGTCTAAATGTGATTAAAAATTTATTTCATCAGTTATATTTCAAGTGCTAATTAGTCACATATGGCTAATGGCTACTCTATTGGACAATACAGATCTAGCACGTTTTCGTTACTGTCAAACGTTTTGTTGGTTATTGTCCTCCTCGTGGGCCAGACTTTTTCCACATCTGAAGGGAAGCCAGTAGAGGATTTTGAGAAAAGTGACATGATCTGGTGTTAAAAATTTTACTCTCTGCTGTAATAAAGGTTGGCCAGGTGAAGAGAAGGAGGGCATTTTGAGAAGAACGGTAATAAGTACAAAGGCTCAGAGGTTCCTTTACCACATAAAAGTTGTAAGAGTTGAGTCTTAGCCTTTGACTTTTTTTGGTGAATTTTTATGTTGGTTTACTTTTAAACTTATAAAAAAGTTACAAATATAGTACCAGGGGTCTGATATACTCTTTACCAAGACTCAGCAATTATTTACATTTCATCCCATTTGCTTTATTATCCTCTCTCCTCCATATGCGTATGTAAATGTTGTGTGTGTGTGTGTGTGTGTGTGTGTGTGTATGTGTATGTATGTATGTAAAATCCATTCCCATTTTGGGGGAGGTCCATTTGAGAGTAAATTTAGATATTGTGCCTTTTATCCATGAATATTTGAATGTGTACTTCCTATGAACAACTACTTTTCTCTCCTTTAACATAAGCCCAGTAGTTAATCAAAACAAGGAAATTATATTAGGTTGGTGCAAAAGTAATTGCAATTTTTGCATTACTTTCAACGGCAAAACCCACAGTTACTTTTCGACCAACCTAATAGATACAATATTATTATCTAATCCACAGTGTATGTTCAGATTTTATCACCAGTTACAATAATATGCTGTATAACTATCTCCCCACCCTTCCATCCAGGGTCCGTTCTAGGATCATGTGTAGGATTTAGGTGTTAACACCTATTTGGTTTTCTTTAATCTGACACATTTCCTCAGTCTTTGTGTTTCTGATATATTTAAAGAATGTACAGGCCAATTATTTTGTAGAAAATCTCGAAGTTTGAGTTTTTCTGGAATTTCCCCAGGATTAGATTCAGGTTGTGCATTTTTGGCAGGTATACCCCTGATATTATATCTTCTCGGTTCACCATATGATACATATGATATTGCTTTCTCTCAAAACTGGTAATGTTAGCTTTGGTCACTTGATTAAGGTGATGTCTGCCAGATTTTACTACTGTAAAGTTATTTCCCCTTTTGTAATAGGTAATTTGTGGCAGGCTACTTTGAGATTATGTAGTAACCTCTTTCTTTTTTTTTTTTTAATTTTTTGAGACGGAGTCTCGCTCTGTCGCCCAGGCTGAAGTGCAGCAGTGCGATCTCGGCTCACTGCAAGCTCCACTTCCCAGGTTCACACCATTCTGCTGCCTCAGCCTCCCGAGTAGCTGGGGCTACAGGCGCCCACCACCATGCCCGGCTGATGTTTTGTATCTTTAGTAGAGATGGGGTTTCACTGTGTTAGCCAGGATGGTCTCGATCTCCTGACCTCATGATCCGCCCGCTTCACCTCCGAAAGTGCTGGGATTACAGGCGTGAGCCACTGCGCCTGGCTGTAGTAACCTCTTTCTTTACCAAACTTCACCATACCAGTTTTGTATCCATTTATGATTTTCCTACACTCCCTCGTTCTTCATTTATTAATCAGCATTCTACTGTAAGGAAGAGCTTTCCCTTCACCCTCATTTATTTATTCATTTATTTACATCAGTGTGAATTCATGAATTATTTTATTCAGTGAGCTATAATCCATTACTATTAAATTGTCCCTGCTTTGTCCAGTGGGAACCCTTGCAAGCTGGGTGCATTGTTCTTTGGATATTTTTCCCGTTATTCTTTGGGAATTTCATTTCTTTAGGGCAACAAAATGTTCCAGGTTCCACTTATACCTGCTTGGCTCCTGCGCAGTAATGAGCTATTTCTCCAGAGAGCTTTGATTACTTTTTTGTAAGCGTTTGAAATTTAGTCTGAAGGTAATGAGTAACCATGGACACTCTGGGTGTGGCATGATCCAAATCAACATTTTAAGAAAAGATCCCTCTGTTAATAGTGAATAGAAAACATTGAGTTATGAAACTGGCCATAGAAAGAACAATTATGAGTATTTTCTAGTGATTTAGACAAACTATAATGCGGGTCTAAAAGCACTGTCAGTGAAGGGGGAACAAATAACTTTACAGTGGAGAAACCTGGTATGTACTGCTTCAGCCAGGTGATCAAGGTCAACATCAGTAGTGATGTTCTGTCGATAGTTTGTACCCTTAGTATGAGGTAATGAAAATGGCATTTACTTCTGTGGTGTTCCTCCTGAAAACCCAATAACCCCAGTATAATCATGAGAAAAACATGAGACAAATCCCATTTGAAGGACATAATGGTCCCATTTGAAGATCACATAATGATAACTACAAAATACCTGACCAGTACTCCTCAAAACTGTCAAAGTTCTCCTCAAAACTGTCATGGGCTTTAGGTAACAGCAATATGTTAATATTGGTTTGTTATTTTTTTTTTTTTTTGAGACGGAGTCTCGCTCTGTTGCCTGGGCTGGAATGTACCATACTACTGTAACATATTAATAATAGGGGAAACTGGGATGGGATACATGGAATATCTGTACTATCTTCACAGTCTTTTTGTAAACAATACTTTTTTTAAAAAATTAAGTTTATTAAAAAACACTATCAGTGGAGTGAAATAAGTAGGGTTTATTTTTAGGTGTGTAAATGAGTGATGTTTTTACATAATGCATCATGATAACTACTTCAGAGTAGTCATTTGTGAAGGCTATAAACTTAATAGTGCAGCTGTTCAAAATGTCTTGCAGCTCTTTGGAGTCTTTAATAAATTCTTTCAGCTATCTTATAGTCTTTTAAGACAGTGATCTCCAGCCTTTTTGGCACTAGGGACTGCTTTCATGGAAAACCATATATCCACTTATGGAGGCTGCAGGTATGGCTTCAGGTTGAAACTGTTCCACCTCACGTCAGATCATCAGCCATGAGATTCTCATAAGGAGCGCACAACCTAGATCCCCAGCATGCACAATTCACAATAGAGTTTGCACTCCTATGAGAATCTAATGCTGCCACTGATCTGACAGGAGGCAGAGCTCAGGCAATGATGTTCACTTGCCTGCCGTCCACCTACTGCTGTGTGACCCAGTTCCTAACAGGCCACAGACTGGTATTGGTCCACTGCCCAAGGGTTGCGGACCCCTGTTTTAAGATACACTTTAGTGAGAGACAGAGTAATGTAGCAGTCAAAGCTGTGACCATACAGAAGTTTCTCAAGCTTTCTAAACCTCAGAGTGGGTATAACAACTTATATTAAAAAGTTGTTGTGAGCTAAATGAGATAAGTAATAGATTTCTGTCCTTTGAGGGAGAATTTTATTTTTGAAAGCAGCTATAAGTTATTTGGAGCCTAGTCTGGTTTACATTTGAAGTAAACTTGGTATTAATATTTTTTGTCAAGAGCAAGATAAAAAAATTTGGTGGTACTAATTTTTGTGTGGCCTATACATTTTTATAAAGGTAATTTTAGACTTACAGTAGAATTGCATATCATGCTTACTCTCCTCCAGTCAGTGACAGATCACAGAGGTGATACGCCCTTTTCAGTACATCTTTTTTTTTTTTTAATGGTTTATCACTTTGGGGGGATTGGGGGGAAGGGTCCCGCTCTGTTTCCCAGGCTGGAGTGCAGTGGCTTGATCATTGCTCACTGCAACCTTGACCTCCCCGGCTCAAGCAATCCCCCCACCTCAGCCTCTGAGTACCTGCAACTACAGGCATGCACCCACTGCACCTGGCTAATTTGTATTTTTTGTAGAGACTGGGTTTCACCATGTTGCCCAGGCTGGTCTTGAACTCCAGGCCTCAAGCAGTTGGCCCACTTGGGCCCCCCAAAGTGCTGGGATTAGAGGCATGATCTACTGTGCCCAGTGTCATGTTTTAAATTATTTTTATTTTTAAATAATTTTGACCTTTATTTTAAATTCAGGGGGTACATGCACATATTTATTTCATGGGCATATTGCATGATGCTGAGGTTTGATATATGAATGATCCCATCACCCAGATAGCAAGCATAGTACCCAACGGTTAGTTTTTCAGCCCTTGTCCTCCTCCTTCCCTTCCCCTTCTGTTAGTCCTCAGTGTCTGTTGTTCCTATCTTTATGTCCCTGAGTACCCAGTGTTTAGCTCCTAGTTGTGAGGGAGAACATGGGTTTTGGTTTTCTGTTCCTGTGTTAATTCACTTAACTCAGTACATCTTAACAAGGATGCATGATGTCAGTATGTATTACTGGTGATGGTAACCTTAATCAGTTCAGGTGCAGTCTGCTAGGATTCTGTACTATAAATTTAGTATTTTCCTTTAACACGAAATATTTTAGGAGTAATAATTTGAGACTATGCTTAAAACTTGCACCCACTAACTTTAGCATCCATTAGTGTTTCCTCCCGCAGTGGTTATTACTGTGGAATTCTAAAGGTGATTTTTATCTTTACCTTGTTCCTCCTATGTCTATTAATTGAAATTCTTCTGTAAGGAAGAGTTGTCCTCTTTCCCTCATTAAAGTTTTTAAAGTCACTTTGGGAGGCCGAGACGGGCAGATCACGAGGTCAGATCGAGACCATCCTGGCTAACACGGTGAAACCCCGTCTCTACTAAAAAAATACAAAAAAACTAGCCGGACGAGGTGTCAGGCGCCTGTAGTCCCAGCTACTCGGGAGGCTGAGGCAGGAGAATGGTGTAAACCTGGGAGGTGGAACTTGCAGTGAGCCAAGATCTGGCCACTGCACTCAAGCCTGGGAGACAGAGCGAGACTCCGTCTCAAAAAAAAAAAAAAAAAAAAAAGTCCATGTTGGTACCAGGATTTTTAAGTTAAGACCCAGTTGAACCTACAGGTGTGTTTTAATTTGAGGAAAAAGAATAGATGCTTCATTTGTAAGTTTAGAGCTGAATAGAATCGTAAACTCAGTTGTATTTTGTGATTTATACATTTCATTTTCTAAATTTTCTTTTTGTGTGATTTTTATTTTTGTCATTTGTAAAGTGAGTTTTTAATAAGAACTCATGAAGCTACATGATTTTTCTCACATCAAATATCTCCAAGTTACAAGCTAGAGGAAACTAAATAAATTGTATTTTATGTTCATATGTAGTTTTAAATTTTGTAATTTAATAACTACTTTTGAATGAAAACATTACCTTTAACTCTTTTTTTTCCTTTCTTAGGCTTGAAAAGGAATACACTACAATAAAAACGAAAGAAATGGAAGAGCAAGTTGAAATTAAAGTAAGCATTTTGGGGCTTTTTAAAGTACTGATTGATTGAAATCAATTATTAGACAGTAGATGTCTAAAGTTTATACTTCTTATATTCATAAATGTGTTTACCATCCTACTAGATTATAGTTAAAAATAGACATTTCAAAAAAGTAGAATAATGCGACTGAAGTGGCTTTCATTCCAGTGTGAAGGAGAGCAAGCTCTTTCCCTTTTTCTAGATTTGTTGGTGGCTCATCAGGAGAAAACACTTCCATGGAGAAGATAATTATCTTTCCATTAAGCATGTTTTTTAAAGTTGCAGAGAAGACAATCTGTAATAACACTTTCTATGCTGAGACCAACAAGAGTATAATCTTAGGCAAACGTTAAATAGAGCACATATTACACTAGAACTAATTGTGGTTGCTCTGGAGCTACAGAAGCTTTGACTGATTTGACTTTTTCTTCTCTAAGCAAGGGTTATACTTTTGAACTACTTCTCTCCAGAAAATCAAGGAGATTTTCAATTCAAAGGGCATGTGAATACCCTATATGTACCCTAAAAATATAGAATTTGTTCCCTCCTGCCCCCATAAACCAAGGAATTCTTGAGTTGAGGGTCTTTGGCACTCTTGGAGCTGGGACTTGAGAAAAATTGTGTTGCCTTTTATGCTGATATTGTAGGATGGGGATGATAAGTGGAAGCATGAGTCAAAGAGCTTAGTGATTGGCCAATTCAATTTCTAATCTCTTTATTCTCTTCCACCCCCAAAGCCCCTGGAGAAAAGGGTTAAAAGTAAAATAATTTTAATGGAGTGACTCCCTCCTCCCTTTTTTTTTTTTTTTTTTGAGACAGAGTCTCGCTCTGTCGCCCAGGCTGGAGTGCAGTGGCCGGATCTCAGCTCACTGCAAGCTCCGCCTCCCGGGTTTACGCCATTCTCCTGCCTCAGCCTCCCGAGTAGCTGGGACTACAGGCGCCCGCCACCTCGCCCAGCTAGTTTTTTGTATTTTTTAGTAGAGACGGGGTTTCACCGTGTTAGCCAGGATGGTCTCGATCTCCTGACCTCGTGATCAGCCCGTCTGGGCCTCCCAAAGTGCTAGGATTACAGGCTTGAGCCACCGCGCCCGGCCTTCTCCTCGCTTTTTAAACTTCATGTTTGAATGTGTCTGATTTTTGACTTGGACCTGGCAAGACATTATATGACCACCTTATTTTTCTCCTTTTACAAGGGAATGGGTTCTGTTAAACTAACACTCTCTCCTTCCTTGGTCCTACTCAAAAGCCTCTAGGAGACAGTCTCTCCAGTTTTCTTATGTTAACTCTCTCTTACCAACTCTGTCCTCCCTTTTCTAGAGGTTCTATTCCCATTTCTATCGCCAAACCTTATCAAATGGAAATAGATACATCCACATTTTTAATATAGAGAGAAAAGACCCATGTGGATGTTTTTCCCTTCTTTTTTTTATTTTTTTTAATTTATTTTTTATTCTGTCACCCAACTGCTGCTCTACTATTTGCTTTTCTTTTTTCTTTTTCTTTTTTTTTTTTTTTGAGATGAAGTCTTGCGCTGTCTCCCAGGCTGGAGTGCAGTGGCACGATCTCCGCTCACTGCAAGCTCCACCTCCTGGGTTCACCCCATTCTCCTGCCTCAGCCTCCCACGTAGCTGGGACTACAGGTGCCTGCCACCACGCCTGGCTAATTTTTTGTATTTTTAGTAGAGACAGGGTTTCGCCGGGTTAGCCAGGATGGTCTCGATCTCCTGACCTTGTGATCCACCCGCCTTGGCCTCCCGAAGTGCTGGGATTATAGGCGTGAGCCACCGCGCCTGGCCCTATTTGCTTTTCTTTTAGGTACCATGAATAAGGGTACTTTTACTGAAAGTAAAAAGTATGTCATCATGATGAGTGAGGAGAGAGTATGGGTTTTCACGTACTACAAATATTCGGAACTGCAAATCAAGAATCTGAGGATGGGGAAGCCATCCTGTTCATTTCACCACACTATGTTATTGAAAAAAAAAAAAAATCACAGTTCTATGGACAATCCTTACTCTTGAAGGGGTTTCTTATAAAATTAAGTACATGAATGTATGAATACCAAAAGGCATTTTCAGAAAACAGATTTTTAGGAGACTTTCACCTATACCTGCAGTCTTTACTTTTCTTTTTTCTCCTTTGCTTTCCTCTCCTCTCCCCTCCCCTTCACTCCCCCCCACCCCCTCCCCTCCCCTCCCCTTCCCTCTGTCACTCAAGCTGGAGTGCAGTGGCACAATCTTGGCTCATTTGCAGCCTTGACATCCCACGTTCAAGCGATCCTCCCACCTCAGCCTTCTAAGTAGCTGGGACTACAGGTGCATGCCACCATGCCCAGCTAATTTTTTGTATTTTTGGTAGAGACAGGGTTTCACCATGTTGCCCAGGCTGGTCTCGAACTCCTGAACTCAGGAAATCCGCCTGCCTTGGCCTCCCAAAGCACTGGGATTACGGGCATGAGCTACCACGCCCAGCCATTTGCAGTATTTTCTATACTTTGTTTTTTGGGGAAAGTTATAGTTCATATTCCTAAAGAAATGCTTTTGAATCTAGCTCCATATGTCTCAGGCAGTTGGCATAAAATTGTCTATAGAGAAGAATCTGGGAAAAAGAGTTTAGAAAGTTAATGGAACACATCAGGTAAATAAAGTGCTGATCTCAAAGGTAGTCTGTTCTCTTTGTATAATATTGTTTCCATGTAATTCTTTCTTACACCATTTTCATGTCTTTCTTCACTCCCCAATTCCACAAAATATAAAAACCAAAACAACTTTTGAATGACTGTAGTTTTTTAAACTTTATATTTAGGGGTGTCTGATTTTTTTTTTCAACTGAATACTTTTTTTTTTTTTTAATACTTTAAGTTCTGGGATACATGTGCAGAACACGCAGTTTTGTTACATAGGTATACACGTGCCATGGTGGTTTGCTGCACCCATTAACGCGTCATCTACGTTAGGTGTTTCTCCTAATGCTATCCCTCCCCTAGCCCTCCACCCCCTGACAGACCCCAGTGTGTGATGTTCCCCTCCCCTGTGTTCATGTGTTCTCATTGTTCAACTCCCACTTATGAGCGAGAACATGTGGTGTTTCGTTTTCTGTTCCTGTGTTAGTTTGCTGAGAATGATGGTTTCCAGCTTCATCCATGTCCCTGCAAAGGACATGAACTCATCCTTTTTTTATGGCTACATAGTATTCCATGGTGTATATGTGCCACATTTTCTTTATCCAGTCTATCATTGATGGCCATTTGGGTTGGTTCCAGGGTGTCTGATTTTTTTGCTTAGACCCTGACAACTCATTCTAATCATGATCGGATGACCACCTTATTTACAATTCATTAACCAGATATAATATTAATTGAGCCTTGCTGTAAAATGGGAAATGCTACTCCTTGTGCACACTCCCTCCCTCCCACAAAAGTCTCTTTTACAAGAGAATGGGTTCTAGTTGTAAACTAGTACTTTCTTGCTTTGGTTCTTTTTAAAAGTCCATGGGAAGATAGTTTTGTGCCATTATTTTTACAGGCCATTGGTATGATCATCAAATTGTTTGATGTTTTGATATAGAAGTATAAAATCAGCCTTTGGTGTTGTGAAATGTGTTTATAAGGTCTCTGTTGTTTTTACTTTAATTTAATTATAAGACCTTTGGGGTGATGACCTTCTATTCTAAGAACCATATCTGTCAGTGAGCCTCGTGGTTAAGATGCGACTTTTAAATATTTTTTTCACCTCTTCCCTAAAAGTGTTATAGGAAGATTTTGATAATAATGTCTTCATATGGAGAAGCTTAAATTTTGCTGTGTGAAATTTTTTGTTAATAGAAACATCTTTATCAGTATCTTCTTCCAGTCTATTGATGTTCTGCCTGATGGGGAAGAGGTAAGAAGTATTAAAATTCTAGTTTGGCCAGGCGCGGTGGCTCACACCTGTAATCCTAGCACTTTGGGAGGCTGAGGCTGGCGGATTACTTGAGCCCAGGAGTTTGAGACCAGCCTGGACAACATAGCAAGACCCCATCTCAATTTTAAAAAAGAAAAACATTATAAAAATAAAATTCTAACTTATATTAGGATAACCCGCAAATCTTTAAAAAGGAAAAAACTTTGATTCAGATAGACATACGAACAGATAATCTAATTTTTATGTTTAAATTTGTGCTTCGGGATGCAGAGATCTAAAGCCATATAAAGGGAAGTATGAGAAATTCTGGCCGGTTTTTAGTCAAAAGTTAAGTATTTTTCTTGTTTAAAAACTATGGTACATTTCAGATATGCTGAAAGCCAGAAAATAATATAAAAGTGCTCACATATTCACTGCCTGGCATAAAAAAGAAAAAAAAAAAGAAAAAAAAAAGAGAAGTATTATCTAAGTTGCCCAGGAATTACATTTTGACAATCAATGTGAAGTATTATAAATGAAGCTTACTTAGCCCTTAATATATGATGGGTCACTTACATGCATTATTTCCCCTTATTCTTAGAACAGAATTATTAAAGGGTTCTTATCCCTCCCTACCTGTGAAGAAATTAGGCTTCAGAAAGCTCAAATAATATGCCAGTGGTCACACTGCGAGGAAACAGAGTCAAAGATTTGAAGTCTGATTGGTGTTATTCTAAGGCCCATGTGTATTCTTCAGTATATACATGGTGCTACTGCTGCTTTCCCAGAGAGACTTTGATGTATTTGTGATGTAAGATTTGGATGCTCATTTTTCTCTGGCATATCAAACTTTTCATTAAAAAACTAATGGCTATGTAATAATATCCAAGGGAGGTATGCTAACCTGATTTATTCAATAACACTTCATTTAACAGATAATTTATAGTGCCTACTAGATGCCCAAGCACTGTTCTAGGCACTTGAAATGTGGCTATGAAGTAGACCATGTTCTGTCCTCATGGAGGTTATATTTTAATATGGAAAAAACAATAAACAGAAAAGTCAAATGTACAGTATTTCGGATGATGATTAAGTGTTAAGGAGAAAAAATAACCTCAGGGAGGGGGAATATAAAACAATAGTGTTTGGGTGGAAAATTTAGAGAAGTTAACCAGGTGATTTTTGAAAAAAGACCTGAAGGAAGTGATGGGGCTAGATATGTGACTATCTGGAAGAAGGGCAGAACCTATTCAGGAGTGTGCCTGGTGACGAACAGTAAAGTGGCATTGTGGATGGGACAGCATGAATGATGAGAAAAGTGGTAGGAAGTAAGATGGAGCAGGTTGTAGACAATGTAAGATGTTGTCGACAGTGGTAAGGACTTTGACTTTTACTCTGGTTGGATGGCAGTTTTCAGTAGAGAAGGACAAAATGTGATTTAAGTTCAGTTGATCCTTCTGGTTGCTGTGTTGAGAGTAAATTGCAGGGGTTGAGAGCAGTTCTGATGAAGGCTGATGTGGTAATACAGACAAAAGATGATGGTGGGCCAGGCGTGCCTACCATCAGGGTGGCTTATGCTTGTAATCCCAGTACTTAGGGAGGCCAAGGTGGGCGATTCCTTGAGCTCAGGAGTTCAAGACCAGCCTGGGCAACATAGTGGGCCCCTGTCTCTACAAAAATTTTTTTTTTCAAATTAGCCAGGTGTGGTGGTGCATGCCTGTAGTCCTATCTACTCAGGAGGTGGAGGCAGGAGGATCACTAGAACCTGAGAAGCTGAGGCTGCAGTGAGCTGTGATCATGCCACTGCATTCCTTCCTGCATGATAGAGTGAGACCCTGTCTTAAAAAAAAAAAAAAAAAAAAAAAAAGATGGTGGTGGCTTGGACTGAGGTAAGAAGTAATTGGATTCTGAATAGATTTTAAATATAAAGTGGACAGCTAGAATGTAGAGATGTGTGAGGAGGAGGAATCAAGCCTTGTGGTCTGAGCAGGTAGATAAATGGTGTTCCTGTTACCTGAGATGGGAAAGACTACAGGAGGATTTGGTTTAGTGGGGATACCAGGAGCCCAGTTTTGGATATTTTGGGAATGAGATGCCTAGGAGATGTCCAGTTAGCTTCTTAAATATTCAGATCTGAAATGACGAGAAGCAAAGCTCAAAATATAGATTTGGCAGTTATTGGCAGTTATTCATGGTATTGAAAGCCATGAGAATGGGTGAGATTATTTGGGAAATGAGTGTAGATAAAAATAGAGAAGAGTTCAAGAATTGAGCCTGAGAATAAACCAGCATTTAAAGATGAGGAAGACAAGTAGAAAGTAGCAAAGTAGGAGAAAACCAGGTAGGTGTAGTTCCTAGAAGCCAAGGGACAGTGAGAAAGAGAGAAGGATTTACCATGTCAAATACTGAAGATAGTTTTTGCTAAATGAGGATAGAGAAACAGCCGTTGCATTTTTCAGCATGATTATAATTTATCCTAGAAACAAGTGGAGCAGAATGGTAGGTACTAAAACCTAATTGGAATAGAAGTAGAAAAATTAGAGATATTTTTCAAGGAATTTGCTATAAGGATGAAAGAAATGGGACAGTAGCTAGAGAGGGTAATTATGTTGAATTTTTTGTTTCTGTTTTTTTTTTTTTTTTTAAAGATAGGAGAAATAACTACATGCTTTTACGGTGATAATCAAGTAGGAAAAATTGATCATTATGAATGGGGGATAATCACTGGAGTCAGGAGGATATGGAATTTAGGGCAAAGCTAGGAGATGTTACTTAGTATGCTAGCATGAATAGTTAATCCACAATAACAGGAAATCAAAATATATGGACAAAAATGCAGTTAGGATATAGGATGTGGTTTTGGGAGCTTGTGAAATTCTCTTCTAATTGCCTCAGTTTTTTTCAGTGAAGTCATAGGCAAAATTATCAACTGAGAGACAATGGATTGGAGAGTTGCTGGTTTGAAGAGAGAGGAATAGGTGTGAAATAGTGATTTAGGGGGATAGAAGGACATTATTATTGCTAAGAACCATATTGAATTTAGTGATCAGTAATTTAAATAAACATCATGGTTTTGTTTTTCTTGGGTCATATTTACTGGCATAGGTATAGGCTCAAAACTGTCAGAGAGTTGATCCAGAGTAGTGTTTTTTCCAGGCAGGTGTACTACGAAGGGAGAGAAGGGCAAGGGGGCTTAAAAGCAAGGGAGGTATATAATGATTGCAAATTAAACTTTGTCAAGAAGGAAGAGAGAACATCAAAGATTGAGGGACAGTGAAAAGTTGTTGGGATCACTAGATTGTCTCAATGAAAACAATTGTTGGGGTTGGGTTACTTTGTAAACTGAGTAAGCTGGAAAGAATAGGAAATGGTGATTGAAGAGTGGGTTATTTGAAACGAGATTATCCTATTTCAGGATATTAAGGTTGCTTTTAGTTTTTCATTATTTAATGCTAATGGTTAACATCTTTGTATATAACAAGATTTTTTGTCTCTTATTATTATTTCCATAGCCAGTTGTAAAAAGTAGAATTAATAAGTTATAGGATATTAGCACTTTAAAGACTTTTACTGTGTAGTATATAAATTTCCTAGAGAATGTGTCCACGGTATGTTTGTCTTAGCAACAAGTTTCCATTTCATGACTACTTTGCCAACACTAAGTATTTCATTCTTACTCTCCCTTTTAGTCCTCTTTTTTTCTAATTTGGTAGGTCAAAATATTGTCTCTATTTTCTTTTTCAGTGTACAAGACAAACATTTTTATGTAGCTGTATCTAGGTATCTTCCTCTTTGTGGTTTTCACTTTAAAGTTTAGGAAGCACTCTATTCTAGAAAATGTGAGGAAGATATTGAAGAATTATTGAGAATCAATCAGGTGGTAGATTTTAGTTACTAACTTTTCTATGTATCATCAATAAACAGTTCAAAAATATCCTGGAAGAAGTAGTTCCATTTGAAATAAAAATAAAAGTATATCCAGGAGTAACCTAAATGAAAAATAGAACAGGACCTAACAAACACTGGAAAACTTTACACACAGACATTTTAAAAAGAAAACTAAAGATAGACAAAAATAGCTCCATGTTATATAAAGATATGAATTTCCCAGTGATTTTTTTTTTTTTTTTTTTTTTTTTTTTTTGAGACAGAGCCTTGCTCTGTCACCCAGGCTGGAGTGCAGTGGTACGGTCTTGGCTCACTGCAACCTTCACCTCCCGGATTCAAGCGGTTCTCCTGCCTCAGCCTCCTAAGTAGCTGGGATTACAGGCATGCGCCACCACGCCAGGCTGATTTTTGTATTTTTAGTAGAGACAGTGTTTCACCATGTTGACCAGGCTGGTCTCGAACTTCTGGCCTCAAGTGATACACCTGCCTTGGCCTCCCAAAGTTCTGGGATTACAGCTGTAAACCATTGTACCTGGCCCTCAAATTCAGTGAAATTTAATTCCTTGTAAAATTCCAGGGCAATAAAAAAACTTAAGAATAATTCTAAAAATAGACAAAAGTAGTAAAATAATATTCACGCCTAACTTCAAAAATATTGTGGGCAGTGCTTATCATTGAGTATTTGGCATATATTAGGTGCTATGCTATCTCATTTAATTTTTCATTTCCCTATAGGTTTTATTACTCTGATTTCTGGATGAAGAAATGGAGATTCTAAAACATTGAATGTCATATACAAGTGTTAATTGTAGAATGAGAATTTGAACTTAAATCTACCTAACTTCGAAACCTAGTCTCTTAACTGCTTTAATATACTAGTATTTGGGGTTTGGGAATAATAAACAAATATAAGAATGGGGGATATTAGCTCTACCAGGTATTAAAACAGATTGCAAAGCTATAATTACCAAAATACTGTTATATTCAGTTAAAAGAAAAATACAGTAACACTTGAAACTTAAAAGTAACCCTGAGGCCAGGCACAGGGCTCATGCCTGTAATCCCAGCACTTTGGGAGGCCAAGGCGGGTGAATCACAAGATCGAGACCACCCTGGCTAACATGGTGAAACCCCGTCTGTACTAAAAATTCAAAAAATCAGCCGGGTGTGGTGGCGGGCATCTGTAGTCCCAGCTACTCGGGAGGCTGAGGCAGGAGAATGGCGTGAACCCGGGAGGCAGAGCTTGCAATGAGCTGAGATCATGCCACTGCACTCTAGCCTGGGTGACAGAGCGAGACTCCATCTCAAAAAAAACCGTAAACAAACAAACAAAAAAACACTTTAAAAAAAAAGCAAAAACCCTGAAATGGTCTGCATTAACTGAAAAAGTCTATTCTATTGATCAATTCCTGATGTAAATATTATACAAATGAGGAAGTGGTGATTTATTTTTAAATGGTGTTAAGCATTTGGTTAGTTGCCTGTGGAAGAAAATCAGTTTAGATTTTTATTTATAATGAAATAGATTTCAGAAGCCTTAAAGGGGGTTGGGGAAGGAAATCCAGGTGAGTGTTTTTAGTTCTAAATTTTATTTTTAGCATGATTTCTGTCATAACTTCGTTCACTCAGTTGTCTGGTGGGAACTTAGTTTTCTGAGTCTTTTGAGATAAAACATTACCTTTTGTTGATGTAGTGTGATTGAGAACATTGTGAGAATCCCATTTATTTCTTTGACTCTCTAGAGTTTAGCAGCATTTAATAATTGCTTATTTGTGTAGACCACTATGCTGCACACAGTAGGAGGAGCCAAGCCATGAGAACATTTTCTACTTCTCAAGCTATTATTTTGTCTGAGATTAGTTATTAACTTTCCTATATATCATAATGTCCATTTCAGATAATCTGAATTGTAGTGAATAGAACAGGAAATCTAATTTGCAAAGTATCTTTGTAATAACTCTAAGATTTGTTTCAATTTGTGATCTACTTAATAAGATGCAGTAATTCATAGAGCCTCTCATTTCCCTGCCCTGAGACTTTATATGTTATAATAAACCATATTTAAGCGTTTACTAGCAAAATAATAGGTTGAATTGATGGAAGAATTTTCTGAGACAGACATTTTTCAGCAGAAATTTATAGGAAGGTGGGGCTGGAAAAAGGCTTGATTGAGTTCTGGAACAAATTGGTACAAAAATGTAAGTGATTACCTTGAGGCCGGGCGCAGTGGCTCATGCCTGTAAACCCAGCATTTTGGGAGGCTGAGGCGGGCAGATCACGAGGTCAGGAGATCGAGACCGTCCTGGCTAATGCGGTGAAACCCCGTCTGTACTAAAAATACAAAAAATTAGCTGAGCATCGTGGCATGCGCCTGTAGTTCCAGCTACTCAGGAGAATGAGTCAGGAGAATCGCTTGAACCCGGGAGGCAGAGGTTGCAGTGAGCTGAGATCGCACCACTGCATTCCAGCCTGGGCGACAGAGCAAGACTCTGTCTCAAAAAAAAAAAAAAAAAAAGAGCGATTACCTTGAAACTGAAATTTGAGTGACGGCAGAATGAAGGGACAACATCTGAGGAATTTGAAAATGAAAAAGATAACTTCTAAAGGGGATTAATAAGCAATTATATTGGTGGATATGCAAAAATAACTTTTTAAAAATGTAGAGTGACTTGGACTTAATACTTGATGACAGTAATTAGACAACTTTTTGGGAACCAGGCATTGAATAATTAGGTAAAGTGTTTCTTTAAAAAATCTGGTTTTACTTTTTGAACTATGAGAAAGTGCTAGTAATTGGAGCTGTTTTCTCAGAAAAAATTAATAAATTATTTGTATTTTCAGAATTTTGCAACTCGTCATCTATACTATATTATAAATGGAGACTGTTGAAGTCTAAATGGGCATTTTTTAAAAAATTTGAGACAAGGTCTTGCTCTGTTGCCCAGGATGGAGTGCTGTAATGTGATACTGGCTCACTGCAACCTCCTCCTCCAGGGCTGAGGCCATCCTCACCCAAGCCTCCTGAGTAGCTAGGACTACAAGCACATGCCCCTATGCCCAGCTAATTTTCATATTTTTTGTAGAGACAGGGTTTTGCCATGTTGTCCAGGCTGGTCTTGAACTCAAGCTCAGGTGATCCACCTGCCTTTGGCCTCCCAAAGTGGATTACAGGTGTGAGCCACTGAGCCAGGCCCTAAATGGAAAATTTGATGTTTAGCCTATGAATGTGCGTTTTTTATATCTCCTATGTCTTCATTCAACTGACATTTGAATATTGATTATATAGGTAGGCTCTGTTGGAGGTAGGCAAGTTAGAATCTTTTCTAATGAGGATGTTAAAACACATAAGAAAATATTTGATTGTGAGTCATTATGGTAAGTATAGAAATGAAACAGCTTATTTCTATATGTACTGTAGGGTGTATTTTAAATTTAATCACAGCTGGAATGATGAATATGATTATTTCCTTTGCCGTGGTGTATTTATTTCTCTTTCTTTATCTCTTTCCTTTCCTTTTCCTTTTTCCTTTCCTTTCCTTCTCCCCTCCCTTTGCCTCCCTTCCCCTCCCCTCCCTTCTCCTCCCCTCCCCTCCCCTCCCTTTTTTGGACACAGGGTTTCACACTATCACCCAGGCTGGAGTACAGTGGTCCAATCTCGGCTCACTACAACCTCCGCTGCCCCCACCTCAGCCCCCACCTCCCAGCCTCCCACCTCAGCCTCCCAAGTAGCTGGGACGACAGACTTGCACCACCATTCCTGGCTAAATTGTGTGTGTGTGTGTGTATGTGCGTGTGTGCACGTGTGCGTATGTTCGTGTGTGTATGTGTGTTTCATAAAGACAAGGTTTCACCCTGTTGCCCAGGCTCATCACCACCATTCCTGGCTAAAGTGTGTGTGTGTGTGTGTGTGTGTGTGTGTGGGTGTGTGTGTGTAGTTTTCAGAGACGAGCTTTCACCATGTTGCTCAGGCTCATCTGGAACTCCTGAACTCAAGCCATCTGCCCGCCTTGGCCTCCCAAAGAGCTGGGATTACAGGCGTGAACCATGGTGCCCTGCCTTCTGTGTATTTCTTACTCTGAGTCTTTGACATTTGATAATGTAATCATCCCTTAGACTCCTTTCTTATTTATAAAAGGTGGTACGTTTTCAGGACTGTGATTTAGGAATCTTTTTTTTCCTCTCAAAAATGCTTGCAAATAAAACATTTTTTTTCTTGGCAGAGGTTACGCACAGAAAATAGACTTTTAAAACAGCGCATCGAGACATTAGAAAAAGTAAGTGACTACTTATGCAAGCTTCTGTTGAATGCCTAGTGTTTTTTCTGTATATTTATTAAAAATCCTCAAAAATTCTGGCACATGTCTCCTATGTTGTAGTATTGAATGCTTAGCTTGCTTACCTTACTATTTAGCCAGATAACTTGTTACTAATAAAAAATTGTTCAGTTGTAGTGGTTCTTAAACTTTAATATTCAAGTTTTAACTGAGATTAAGAGTAACATATTGATACTATTTGTTTTCTTTACACATAATTTCTAAAAAGTATGTTCTTTTAGAATTTAGTTGGGAGTCCGTTCTAATATAGCATTTAAAAAATGAGTTTCAAATGTTGCCCTGGACTTTCTAGCATATTGAACGTGGCGGTAATTCCTTTAAGGCCTAGGATTGCTTTTAGTTGAAGTGACTGACTGCTTCCTTACATAAAAATTCACTCTCATGTTGATTTTCAACACAAAGGAATTGTGCATAAACTTTTAGTTCTTATAATTATTTTGGTCTACTTGTTACATTTTCTGTTTTATACAGAATAACTGGGCAAATATGGAAATTTTGCATTATTTTTCATACTGTGCTTCTGATGAAAAATCTTTTGTAGTCATTTCAGATGCTATAAGAATGAATTGAGTAGTAAAAGTATGGTTTAAGAATTTCGTTTTATTAAAAGAAAGACATCTGAATTCACACTCTTTTGGTGCTTTTTTCTTATTTTATTTTTTTGAGACAGAGTCTCGCTCTGTTGCCCAGGCTGGAGTGCAGTGGCTCAATCGTGGCTCACTGCAAGCTCCGCCTCCCAGGTTCAAGCGATTCTCCTGCCTCAGCCTCCCAAGTAGCTGGGCTTACAGGCGTGTGCCACCACGCCTAGCTAATTCTTGTATTTTTAGTAGAGACGGGGTTTCACCATGTTGGCCAGGAATGGTCTTGATCTCCTGACCTTGTGATCTGCCTGCCTCAGCCTCCCAAAGTGCTGGGATTACAAGCATGAGCCACCGTGCCTGACTGCTTTTTTCTTTCTTTAACTAGGGATGAGATTAAGTAGATTTAAACATACCCCTCATCATATTGCCAAGGATCTTAAAATCTTCCCTGAAAATCTACAGATAAATATTCAAGAAATAAATAAATGGAAATATTAATATTTTGTAGTATTTGTCGTTGGTTTGAAAAGTTTTGATGATTTCATATTAAATAGAAGTGCATAATAAGGACAGGATATTTATTACATGTCTGCCTTTGTTGGATAATAATTGCAGATACATCATATTAAGTCAAAAATAGTTTCCCTGTTTTTCTGTCATCATGTTAGGGTTGCTATGAGAATAATTCTACTTTTGGTGACTCCACAGGAAGATTGAGCTTGCTTTTAAGTTGTTTTAATTATATACTCTTTTTTCCCACTAAATATCTAGCTTACAATCAAATATGCGCGTCGTCTTGGTGTTTTTGTTTTTGTTTTTTTTTAAATCTTTGGAGTAAGACGTTTAAACCGGAAAAGCATTATAGTATTTCATTGAACCTTTGGAATGATAACAATGCTGTAAGAAAATGTTAAGTTTGAATTTTGCTTCTAGAAAATTAAGTTCCTTTTTTTATTGGCTTAGATGGCCCAGGTGTGTCACTTAGCACTTAGAATTCTATAAATACTATGTATCAATTGAATTCCGTAATAAAAAGGTATACTTTCTCAGTTATTGCTAACGTTTAAGTTTAGCTCATTATTTGTCATATTTTCCTTGCTTTGTTTCTTTGAAAGTTGCTGTTGTACAAATTGCTGTCACACTTTTTAAGTGGAATTGCTTACTCAAATTCCTTCTCCCTTTCATATAAGTGGGTTGACAATATGGATTAAGTCTAAAAGATGTAAATACATCAAAAAGAAGAAGAAATATTTGGCTGAGTGCAGTGGCTCACGCCTATGATCCCCACACTTTGGGAGGCTGAGGCAGGAGGATTGCGTAAGGCCAGGAGTTCAAGACTGGCCTGGGTAACATGGCTAGACTGTATCTCTGCAAAAAATTTTAAAACTAGCTGGGCATGGTGGCACACACCTGTAGTCCTAGCTGCTCAGGAGGCTGAAACAGAAGGGTAAACTCCTTGAGCCGAGGAGTTGGTGGTTACAGTGAGCTATGTGATCATACCATTGCATTCTACCTTGGGTGAGACCCTGTCTCTATTAAACAAACAAACAAACAAACAAACAGAAAACTGTGCTTGTTGCAGGTAATGAAAAACCACTTGGACTTTGTGTTTGGTATCTTCAGGAAACACATGATTTTCAACCACCTATCCTTGTTTTTATATATTTTTTTTAAGGTTTAAAAATAAAAACACGTTCAGTAAAAAATGGTTTTAAAATTTAAATGTCCATTTTAATTAGCAATGAAAAGTAGATGGAATTTGCATATATTTGTTTCTTTTTTCCTAATTTTATCACTTTTATTTCTTTCTCTTATATTTCTATCTGAATTTTTCCTTTTGTAGGAAAGTGCTTCCTTGGCAGATAGATTGATACAGGTATAGTTTTTGTTTTGTTTTAGTTCTTTTAAACATCTTCTCTAACTTCTAAGGAAAGTCCTAAACCTCAAAATTCATATTTTAATGCATGCAATTTTACATGCGTTTTTCTAGAAATAATTTTTTGGGTGGTGTATGTGGGTATAAATTTAATTTTTTATAACAAAATGTTATCTTGGTTTATTTTTGCACGTTTTAAAGCTAACCTTATTTTTTTAAGTATTTATTTCAAAGTGGCAATAAGTGGATTCTGTGAAATTAACTACTATTCATTGAAAATTTCAGTCCTGCATGTACAACTCAGTAATATTGCATGAATTAAATTGTTATTGACTGAAAGAAGAATTGTTCTTGTCAGGTGAAATTTTCATTTAGTTTCCCAAAATTTGCTGGAGCAATAACAAGCTGCTAGCTAATGATTACCTAGGCTGTTCTATTCGCTGAGGTGACTTTTTTTTTTAACATGTCAAAGTAAATAACTAAACCTCACAAAGGCAGTCTTTCTTGAATCTATCCTAAATTGCTTTACACACAAAAAAATTATGTCCTAAGGGACAAGTGACAAGAGCCCAGGAGGCTGAGGAAAACTACCTCATAAAACGGGAGTTGGCCACCATCAAACAGCAGAGTGATGAGGCCAGTGCTAAGCTGGAGCAAGCTGAAAATACCATCAGGAAGCTCCAGCACCAACAACAATGGGTAAGGAGTCTGGTAGTGCTTTTCTCACCTTTCTCATCCCCCTTCCTTTCAATCATTTTTTTTTTTCTCATAGCACAGATTCTGTGCTGTTGTTTTAAATAACTTTGTTTTCAACTTTAATTGAACTTTTAAATTATACAATTTTATGTTCTGTGATATTTAGGGGTCTTATTGTGGCCTAAGGACTCCTGTTCTAATTTTTTTTCTGTCTACATAGTTTTGTTAGAAATAGGTAATATTTTCTTTTCTTACACTGTGTTTTAAGTAATGGTAAATAAGCAGTGTATGTCAGAATTGCTTTTAAGTTTTTAGAAATCTGTTTTCATAATAGCTGTCATTTTGCTAACAGTAATTTTTAAATCCCAACTTCAGCTAGTTTTTGTTCATTGTGCAGATGAAATATTACCCAACACGCAGAATATATGTGGTTATCTCATTTAAAGCTTCGGCAATGTGGCAATTTGTGTCTTACGAAATACTGTTGCTTAGACTTCCTACATCAAGACATTGAATTATGGGTTAAGGTGTATGCCTTTATTTCAGAGGGAGAGAAGTTGCAAAGATGAAAAAGATTAACCCTTTAAAAATTATCTTAATTAACCTAGAGTGTGTTTCTAATTATCTTAATCAACCTAGGGTATGTACGAAACAACTACTAATTGTACATCTAGCCTCAGGTATCTTTTGCAGCTTAGACATTTTCCATTGGCAAATTCAGACTAGGGTGATCTTAATCAGGAATATGAGGGTAAAAGAAAAGCCAACTGTTTATCTTTGAAAACATATTATTTCTTGTTTCAGTTTTCCATCCTCAGGTAGGCACTACATTGTAATAAGTAAGCAGAAAAAGTTGTGTTAATCCTAGAACTCTATGCAGATCTGGAAGGCAAATAGAGTGACTGCAGAGTAGGACATTCTTTTTATTCAGTAAAATTAAGACACAGCATCATCATCTCAGTACAGAAAAATCAGAAAACCAAAAGCAAAAAGAAAAATTGGCAATTGAAGGAGCCATAAACGTCTTTTTTTTTTCTGTTATTGAAGATTGCTAAGAAAAATGAATAGGAGAGTGATAAAATAATACTAAAAAGAAGGGAGCTCATATTTTGCTCCACTTTTGTATGAAATGTCAATAATATCAAAGCATTCAAAAGAAAAAACAATTGTGGAATTATGTTAGGAATTTACCTGAAATAAGTTACTTCAATGTGATTTTTTAAAGAAAACTAAGTATTGTTTGCATTTAGCATAAGCTACAGTCATAATACATTAGAATCATGAATTAAACTTTTTACATTGTTTTTCAAATATTGAGACCAATTGATAGATGTATATCAAAGGGATAGAATGCTGGTTGATAGTAAAAAATTTAACTTGGTAAGCAAACATAGCCAGAATAAAATGAATGAGCATATTACTGATAGAAAGTGAACATCTGTTGCTCAGTGTTTTGATTATAGCCTTCCCTAATATAACTTTATGAATTCTTCAAAGTTTCAGAATAAGGGTTTTAAATCTGTATTACAGCAGGAGGTATTGAGTTACCAATATAAGCATCCACCACCACCACTCCCTACTGCCAAATAGTGGCAATTTATATGATATAAAGAGCTTTGGATTTTATTTATGAAACTAGATTCTAGTCCTGTTTTGCCAACTGTGTGATCTTGTATACTCAAAGACAGTTTTGTGTGTGTGTGTGTGTGTTTTCCCCTAAATGATTAAATAGGGCTAGACCTTCTCAGGTCTCTCTCTTTCACTTTTAAAATTAACTTTATTAAAGTATGATTTACATGTAATAAAAGTAATCAAATGTAAGTATGAAGCTTGATGTGTTGGAAATGTGTGTAGTTATGAAACACTACCGCAGTCAAAACAAATAATATGTCTATCATTCCCTTTATGGTTCACCACCCCCCAACCCCAGCAACTTGTCTGCTTTCTTTCACTATAGTTTTACCTCTTCTAGAATTTCAAATAAGTGGAGTTGTAAGGTATGTGACTTTTATGTCTGGCTTCTTTCACTTAGCATATCTATTCACTTTTTTGATGATTTTTGAAAGTTTTATTTTTAATTGACACATCAAATCAGAGTAATTAGCTAACACATTGATTGCCTCAAACATTTATTTCTTTGTGGTGAGAATATTCAAAATCCACTCTTCTAACTATTTTCAAATATACATTATTGTTAACTATAGTCACTCTACTGTGCAATGTAACACCAGAATTTATTCTTCCTATCTAACTGTAACTTCGTACCTGTCGACCATTCTCTTCCCATCATCATATTCCCAATCCCCTCCCTAGTCCCTAGTAACCACTATTCTATTCTGTTTCTATGAGATCAGCTTTTTTAGATTCCACATATGAGTGAGATCATGTGGTATTTGTCTTTCTGTGTCTGGCTCATTTCACTTAACATAGTATCTTCCAGGTTCATCCATGTTGTCACAAATGACAATTTCATTTTTTTAAATGGCTGAATAGTGTTATTTTTATACATTTAGGGGATCCAAGTGCATTTTGTTACATGGATATGTTTCCTAGTAGTGGAGTCTGGGGCTTTTAGTGTAGCCATCAGCTGAATAGTATACATTGTATCCATGAGTTAATTTCTCATTCCTCACCCCTTCTCACCTTCTTACCTTTCTGAGTCTCCAGTGTCTATTATTCTATGCTCTATGTCCATGTGTATACATTATTTATTTCTTATTTATAAGTGACAGTATGCAATATTTGACTTTCTGAGTTATTTTACTTAAGATAATGTCCTCTAGTTTTATCCATGTTGCTGCAAAAGACATAATTTCATTCTTTTTAATGGCTGAGTAATATTTCATGGTGTATATACACACCATGTTTTTTGTATTCAGTCATCCATCAGTGGATACTTAGGTTGATTCCATATCTTTGCTATTGTGAATAAATCTACGAGAAATGTATGAGTACAGGTATCTTTGATATAATGATTTTTCCTTTGGGTAGATACCCAGTAGTAGAATTGCTGGATTGAATGGCAGTTCTGTTTTTAGTTCTTTGAGAAATCTCCATACCATTTGTCATACAGGTTGTACTAATTTCCATTCCCACCAGTAGTGTATATGTGTCCTCTTTTTTCCACATCCTCACCAATATCTGTTATTTTCTGACTTTTTAATAGCCATTCTGACTGGTGTGAGATGGTATTGCATTGTGGTTTGAATTTTAATTTATCTGATAATTAGTGATGTTGAGCATTTTTTTTCATATGTTTGTTAGCCATTTGTATGTCTTCTTTTGAAAAACATCTGTTCATGGCCTTTGCTCACTTTTTAATGAAGTGGTTTTTTTTGTTTGTTTGTTTGTTTGTTTGTTTGTTTTCCTGTTGAGTTGTTTGAGTTCCTTGTAGATTCTGGATATTTGTCCTTTGTCTTATGTATAGTTTGCAAATATTTTCTCCCATTCTGTAGGTTGTCTTTTCACTCTGTTGATTATTCCTTTTGCTGTGCAGAAGCTTTGTAGTTTAATTAAGTCCCATTTGTCTATTTTTGTTTTTGTTGCATTTGCTTTCGAGGTCTTAGTCATGAATTCTTTGCGTAGGCCAATCAGCAGATAGGTTCTTCCCAGGTTTTCTTCTACACTTTTAAAAATTTTGGGTCTTACGTTTAAGTCTTTAATCCATATTTTCTTCCTTCTCTTTAATCCATCTTGAGTTAATTTTGTAAATGATGAGAGATATGAATCCAATTTCATTCTTCTTGATATGGCTAATTTTCCCAGCAACATTTATTGAATAGGGTGTCCTTTTCTCAGTGTATGTTTCTATCAACTTTGTTGAAGATCTGGAGGCTGTAGGTATGTGCATTTATTTCTGGTTTTCTATTCTGTTTCATTGATCTGTGTGTCTGTTTTTAAACCAGTACCATGCTGTTTTGGTTACGATAGCCTTGTAGTATAATTTGAAGTTAAGTAATGCAATACCTCCAGTATTATTCTTTCTACCTAGGATTGCGTTGGCTGTTTTGGGTCTTTTTTGGTCTCATACGAATTTTAGGATTTTTTTTTTCTAACTCTGTGAAAACAGACATTGGTATTTTTATAGGAAATACATTGACTCTGTGTAGTCTGCTTTGGGCAGTATGGTCATTTTAATGACATTGATGCTTCCAATCCATGAGCATGGAATGTTTTTTTCCATTTGTTTGTGTCATCCGCAATGTATTTCATCAGTATTTTGAAGTTTTCCTTGCAAAGATCTTTCACCTCCTTGGTTAACTGTATTCCCAGGTATTTAAATTTTTTTGTAGCTGTTGTCAATGGAATTTACTTCTAGATTTGTATCTCAGCTTGATTGTTATTGGTGTACAGAAATGTTACTGATTTTGTACATTGATTTTCTGAAACTTTAATGAATTCTTTTATCAAATCTAAGAGCCTTTTGGAGGGATCTCTAGGCTTTTCTAGGTATAAGATTGTAACATCAGCAAACAGATAATTTGAGTTCCTCTTTTCCAGTTTGAATATCTTTATTTCTTTCTCTTTCCTGGTTGCTCTGGCTAAGACTGTTAGTACTATTTTGAGTAAGAGTGGTGAAAGTAAGCATCCTTTGTCTTGTTCTAGATCTTAGAGGAGTGCTTTCAACTTTTCCCCAATCATTATGATGTTGACTGTGGGTTTGTTTCATATGGTTTTTATTATTTTCAGGTATATTCCTTCAATGCCTAAGATATGGCTTGGATCTTCCTTCCAGATTTCATGTTGAGATGTAATCCTCATTATTGGAGGTGGTTCCTGATGGGATGTGTTTGGATCATGGGAGCAAAGACCTCATGGCTTGGTGCTGTCCTCATATGAGTGAGTCCTTGTGAAATCAGGTTGTTTAAGACTGTGTGGCAACCCGCACCCCTACTCTCTCTTGCTCCCACTCTCACTGTGTGATGTGCCTGCTCCTGCTTCGTCTTCCTCCATGAGTAAAAGCCTTCCCAGAAGTAAATGCCAGTGCCATGCTTCCTGTACAGCTTGCAAAACCATGAGTCAGTTAAACCTCTTTTCTTTATAAATTACCCAGCCTCAGGTATTTCTTTATAACAATGCAAGGAGAACCTAGATTTTTTAGGTTTTCTTGTTTGTTTGTTTGCTTGTTTGAAACAGGATCTCACTCTGTCACCTAGGCTGAAGTACAGTGGCACAGTTGTGGCTCACTGTAGCCTCAACCTCCCAGGTTCAAGTGATCCTCCTGCTTTAGCCTCCTGAGTAACTGGGACTACAAGCACAGACCACCATGCCTCACTAATTTTTGAATTTTTTGTAGAGATGGGTTTTCACCATGTTACCCAGGCTGGCCTTGAACTCCTGGGCTCAAGCGATCCACCTGCCTTGGCCTCTCAAAGTGCTGGGATTACAGGCATGAGCTGATGTACCTGGCCTATGTTTGGTTTTTGTTTGGTTGGGGTTTTTTTGTTTTTAATCATGAAGAGATGCTGAATTTTATCAAGTGCTTTTTCTGCATCTGTTGAGATGATCATACGGTTTTTGTTTTTAGTTCTGTTTATGTGGCGAATCACAGTTATTGATTTATTTATGTTGAACAATCTTTGTATTCCTGCAATATAACCCACTTGATTGTGGTATATTATCTTTATGATGTGCTGCTGGATTTGGTTTGCTAGGATCTTGTTGAGGATTTTTGCATCTGTGTTCATCAGAGATATTGGTCTGTAGTTTTTGTTCTTTTGTGGATCCTTCCCTGATATCAAGGTGATGCTGGTTTCATAGAATGAGTTACGGAGGAGTCCCTCTTCGATGTTTTTTGGAAGAGTTTCAGGAGAATTGGTACTAGTTCTTCATTGTATGTATGGTAGAATTTGACTGTGAATTCATCTGATCCTGGGCTTCTTGTTCTTGTTGGGAGATTTGTTTTCACTGATTTAATTGCACTACTCATTATTAGTCTTTTTAGGATTCCTAGTCTTTTTAGGATTTCCTAGTTCAGCCTTAGAAAGTTTTATGTTTCCAGGGATTTATCCCTTTCTTCTAGATTTTCTAGTGTGAGTGTAGAGATTTTCATAGTAGTCTGTGTTCTTTTGTATTTCTGTGTTATCAGTTGTAATGTCTCCTTTTTCATTTCCGATCACTTGTTTATTTGAGTCTTCTCTCTTTTCTTGGTTAGTTGAGCAGTATATTGATTTTGTTTATTTTTTTCAAAGAACCCACTTTTCATTTCTTTGATCCTTAGTATTTTTGTTGTTCTTGTTCTCAATTTCCTTTAGTTCTGCTGTGATCTTTGTTATTTGTATTCTTTTTTTTTTTTTGAGACGGAGTCTCGCTCTGTCACCCAGGCTGGAGTGCAGTGGTCGGATCTCAGCTCACTGCAAGCTCCGCCTCCCGGGTTCACGCCATTCTCCTGCCTCAGCCTCCCGAGTAGCTGGGACTACAGGCGCCTGCCACCTCGCCCGGCTAAGTTTTTGTATTTTTAGTAGAGACGGGGTTTCACTGTGTTAGCCAGGATGGTCTCGATCTCCTGACCTCGTGATCCGCCCGTCTCGGCCTCCCAAAGTGCTGGGATTACAGGCTTGAGCCACCGCGCCCGGCCTTGTTATTTGTATTCTTTTGCTTGCTTTGGGTTCTTGTTTTTCTAGTTCTTGAGGTACGATGCCAGGTTGTTAATTTGTGATCTTTCTGGTTATTTTTTATGTAGGCATATAATGCTGCAAACTTCCCACTTGGTGCTGCTTTTGCTGTATCCCAGAGGTTTTTGTATGTTGTGTCTCCATGGTCATTTGTGTCAAAAAATTTTTAGATTTCTATTTTAATTTTGTTGCTGACCCAAAGATGATTTGGGAGCAGGTTAACTTTTATGTATTTGTATAGTTTTGAGAGTTCTTCTTGGAATAAATTTCTAGTTACATTCCACTGTGGTCCAAGAAGATACTTGATATGATTTTGATTTTTAAAAATTTATTGGGACTTGTTTCATGGGCTAAAATATGGTCTGTCTTAGAGAACATTTCATGTGCTGTTAAGAAGAATGTATATTCTATGGTTGTTGAATAGAAGGTTCTATAAATGTCTATTAGAGTCCAATTTATGTCCAGTGTTTCTTTGTTGATTTCCTGTCTCAGTGATTTTTAATGCTGTCATTGGGATGTTGAAGTCCTTCTCTATTATTGTATTGCTGTCTCTTTTCTTAGATAGTTTTTCTTTGGTTTTCTTTTCTTTTTCTTTTTATTTATTTTTGTTTCCAAGGCACTGTCTCAGGATGTCCTGAGAACATGTGCCCCAGTAGTAGTTGTCTTATGAATCTGGGTACCTCCTATATCAGGTACATATATATTTAGGATTGTTGTATCTTCCTGTTGACTTTGTCCCATTACCATTTTAAAATGACCATGTCTTTTTTCACTGTTGTTGATTTAAAGTCTGTTTTATCTGATATAAATGTAGCTACTCCTGCTTGCTTTTGGTTTCTGTTGGTGTGGAATATCATTTTCCACCCTTTTTCCTTCAGTCTGTGTTAGGTGGGTTTCTTGTAAGCAGCATATTACTGGATCATCCTTTTAATAAGACCTGTAAGTTTTATGCTTTTGTCTGTTTTTATGATGTTGAGTATTGATCTTTTGTTTACATGTTTAGAACTCCCTTGCGCATTTCTTGTAAGACTGGTCTAATGGTGATGAATTACCTTAGCATTTGCTTGTCTGGGAAAGACTTTTCCTCCTTCATTTATGAAGCTTATTCTAGCAGGATGAAAAATTCATGGTTGACAGATTTTTTTTTTTTTCTTTAATAAGTCTGAAATGGGATTGTGATTTTTTTTTTCTGGGTTGTAAAGTTTCTGCCAACATGTCCACTGTTAGTCTGATGGGATTTCCTTTATTGGTGATTAGACACCTTTCTCTTGCTGATTTGAAGATTTTTTTTTCCTTCATGTTGTCATTAGTCTGATGACTATATGTGTTGGTGAAGTCCTTCTTGCACTGTATTTTCCTAGAGTTCTCTGAGCATCTTCTATTTGGATGTCTAAATCTCTAGCAAGATTAGGGAGTTTTCCTCAGTTACTTCCTCAGATAGGTTTTCCAAACTTTTTGCCTTTTCTTCTCCCTCAGGAATACCTGTAACTTGTAGGTTTAGACATTTTATATAGCCCCTATACTTCTCAAAGGCTTTGTTCATTTTTGAAAATTATTTTTTCTTTATTTTTGTCTGACTGGACTAATTCAATAGACCTGTCTTTAAGCTCTGAGATTCTTTTTTCTCCTGGGTTTAGTCTGTTAAAGTTTTACCTGCATTTTATAATTTCTTCAATGAATTTTTCATTTCCAGACTTGATTTTCAGATTTCTTGGTGTTGATTTTCAACTTTCTCTTAGATCTCATCGAACTTCTTGGAAATCAGTATTTTTAATTCTTTATATATGGTATTTCAAAGATTTCATTTTGGTTGTGATCCATTGCTAGAGATTTAATGTGATCTTTTGAGGGCGTCATAACACTGTTTTTATACTTCCAGAATTGTTTGGCTGTTTCCTTCTCATGTGGAGAAACTGCCTTTTTCTTCTTATTTTTGAATTTACTTTCATTTGGACAGGAATTTTTTTCCTCTGAAGGATGTAACTGTAATGTATGTTCTGGGTGCTTCCTTGGCAGAAACTCTGTATGAGTTCTTTGAACATAGATAGCCTTTGTGTGGTGGTTTTCTCAAATGCTAGTTGTAGTAGCAGTGTATTGGGTGCGTGAGCAGTATCACAGCTTCCTGCAGGGCTGGGATGGCGGAAGTCTCAAGAATCTTATCTCATTTCCCAGCACTGTGCACTTGTGTCAGCAGGTTTTCTACTGGATTGTGCATTTCAACCTTCAGGAAAGGTGGCGGTGGTCGTGGGTAAGAGCCTGCTGCAACAGAAGCAGATGGGCAGGTGCTTGATCTTTGCTTACTGGGGGAAGTTCTCTGTTGCTTCAGGCAATGGGCTGGGCTATGGAATGTACAGTGGCCTGAGCTCTCTGCTCACCCCCTAGCAGGGGACAAGTCAGGGCAGAGATGGAAAGCTAAGCCTTCCCTTGGATTCCCCAATGGCAAGCACAAGCAGCAGCCCCGAAGGGGGCGGCAGGGAAGCTCCTGGTAAGTACACTGAGGTCTCTGCAGAGAGGCAGGTAGGTACCCTAGCTCCATAGCCTGGGCAGGCAGGAATGTAATCTCCCTCCCTGTCATGCCCCTGTCCCCATACTCAGAACACTCAAATTGGTCAGACACCACTGTCTTATCTCTAGGCTGCAATGTACCTGAGAGCCTTAAAAGGTGACTGCCCATGGCTTGCTGCCAGAATGTCTTTGTTTTGGAGTCTTCTCCCTCAATTCAGAACACACAGCTTTTTGACTCTTCTTCTCTCCCTTGCAGGAACGCTGCTGCTCTGTATGGAGAGGGGGAGGGGGTCCCACCTTTTGGGCAAGCTTAGATATGGTGGACTGATTGCCAGTAAGACCACAGTCACCCCTGTCTGCCCCAGAAAGTCTGTCCTCTGATGCACCCATGCCAGTTTCCTGTGGGATCAGCCATGGCTATGCCTACAGCAGTGGGGGTGGGAAGGAGTCCCCATCTCCATGCCTGGGTCTGAGCACTCAAACCAGGTTGGCCCCCAGGATGAAATCATACTTGAAAAGTTTTGTAGAGCCAAGCACAGTGCCCACATTTTTGCTGGAAACAGCACACTTACTCACAGTCCATAGGTGGTGAGCTCTTGGGCACAGGAAAGTATGTGTTCTAGTTTTCTTTGTCCCATTGACCGCTCCCTTGGTGTGCAATACTTGTTCTTCTCTTCAGGGCAGCACTTGCCGAGGAACCCTGCAACTCCCTTGGTCCAGCCATCCCTTTGCTGCTGCCACAATTTGAGCAGATGCCAAGGAATGTCTATGGGGTTTTAGTGATGTGGAGACACAAAGGCTGAGGTTCCCTGGGCAGGACACAGACCCCTGATGGCTGTGCTCCCAGTATAGCACCCTATCGCTGCCTTTCAAGTCTGGGGGCAGAGTGAGCAACCCAGTGCAAGTTGGTAATCTGGTGCAGTGCCCTCAAGAAGTCCCCAGATCACTGCCCACACCAGTGTTTGAGTTTCTGGAGGGGAGGAGCCCTCTGACAGTTCAGATACCAGTGGTTTGTCACAGGGGAAAGAGGAGCCCAAACACTCCCACCTACCCTTTTGACTAGATACCAAGTCCCTCGGGGTTCCTAGCAGATCTCTGCCAGCCTCTTGCTTCCGTCCTTTTCTGTGCCCCAGCTGCTTCTCATGAGTTCTCTACTAGCCTCCAGCATTCTCTGCTTGTTAGTCTATTCACGTTTTGGTTATTCACTTGTAACTCTGGTTCTTCTTTCTAAAGAGAACTGGCATTGGACACCTCTAGTCATTCATCTTGAACCCTCTCCCCAAGAATAGTATTTGTGCATACACACCACATTTCCCTTATCCATTTGTCTGTTGATGGATATTTAGGTTGATTCCATATCTTAGCTCTTGTGAGTTGTGTTGCAATAAATGTGGGAGTACAGATAACTCTTCAACATACTGATTTTATTTCTTTTGGAGCCAGCAGTGGGATTGCTGTGTCTGATTTTTTTCATTGTGATAAAATATACACAACTTAAAATTTACCATTTAAGTGTACAGTTCAGTGGCATTAAGTACATTTATAATATTGTGCAGCTGTCTCCACTGTTCATTTCTACAACCTTCTCATTGTCTGAAACAGAAGCTCTGTATCTAGTAACAATAATCTTTTCCCATCTTCCCAGCCCCTGGTAACATCTATTCTACTTTCTGTCTCTATGAATTTGCCTATTCTCAGTAGCTCATATAAGTGGAATCACACAATATTTGTCCTTTTGTGTGTGGATTATTGGCACTAAGCATGATGTTTTCAAAGTCCACCATTGTAACATGTATCAGAATCTCATTCATTTTTACGGCTGATAAAATTCCATAGTGTGTATATACTACGTTTGGTTCATCCAATTGTTTGTTGATGGACATTTGGGTTATTTCTGCCTTTTAGCTATTGTGGATAATGTTGCTATGAATATTGTCCTATAAGTATCTGTTTAAGTTCCTGCTCTTAATTGTTTTAAGCATATACCTAGAAGTGGAGTTGCTGAATCATATGTAATTTTATGTTTAATTTTTTGAGGTTGCGTCAGACTTTTCTATAGCAACTGTACCACTTTCCATTCCCACAAGCAGCGTACAAGGGTTCCAGTTTCTTAATATCTTTGCCAACTGTTGTTATTTTCTGTTTTTTGTTTGTTTTTAAGTAATAGCTATCCTAGTAGGTGTAGGGTAGTATCTCATTGTGGTTCAAATCTTTAACTTTAAAATTCTTTCAATGCAAAGACTGTATCAAATAGACATTTAAATAGTTATTTTTTGACCCAGATTTTGTTTACAGTTCCTCTCTTTCTCCTCTTCTCCAAATATAAGTAGCGGCCAATTTAGTCATGGGAAAGATAACTTATTTCTTTATTCTGTAATTTATTGTAAATATATCAGGTTCAATTTGTGTAAGCACTTTGTATTTTCCTTAGTCCTATATGTGGTAATCTTATAATGGAATGAACTTATTCATATATTTATTTGAAAACTAATGTGCAAAGTATTGTCTTAAGTGCAGAGGATACAATAATAGTAAACAAGAAAAATGAAAACTGCTATTACATGAAGTGTTCTAGTTGGGGAGACACATTAAACAAATGCAATTTCAGGTGGTAATAAGGTGATGATAAATAAAAATAAAGCAGAGGAGAGGTGGTTTGTGCAGGTGCTACTGTAGGTAAGCTAGCTTTGGAGAGCTTCCCTGAGGAGCTAACATTTGACCAGAGTCTCAGTGATGTGAAGATGGAAACTATTTGAAGATCTGGGAAGAAACATTCCAGATAGAACATACACCTAGTAGAAAGGCCTTTATCAAGGAATAAGTTTGTGGTTTTCGCGGAACAGTAAAATGTGTATTTATAAACCCTAGGGAAACCACCTAAAATTTAAAATATATATATATATATAATTAGGTAGCAAATAACAGAGATAAAATTGAGTAATTTAAGAAATTATTTGATCAGACAGGAAAAAGAAAAAAGGAACAACAAGTAAGTGGATCCAATAGAAAACTCGGAAGATTATAGATTTTATTCCAACTATCTCAGTAATTATATTAAATGTAAGTATTTTAAATATACCAATTATAAGATTGGATAAAAAGTCAAAGCATATCTACAAGAAACTTGCTTTAAATACAAAGATCTTGGTAGGTTAAAAGTAGAAGAATGCACTGGTAATGAATAACCAGAGAAGTAAATTAAGAAAAAAAAGTCCATTCACAGTAGCTTCCAAAAGAATAAAATGCATAAGAATAAATTTAACCAAGAAGGTAAAGACTTGTACTCTGAAAACTGAAATAGTGTTTACTCATCTGTCAAAATAAAGAAGTCATAAATAAATGAAAATATATCTCATATTTGTATATTGGAAGTCTTAAGATGTCACTACTACCCAAAATCACCTACAGATTCAATCCTATCAAACCTATCAAAATTCCCATGGACTTTTGCAGAAATGCAAAAGCTGATCTTAAAATTCACATGGAATTGCAAGTGGCCTTGAATAGCCAAACAATCTTGTAAAAAAAGAACAAAGTTGGAGGACTCATACTTTCTGATTTGAAAATTTAATACAAAGGTAGGGTAGTCAAAGTAGTACTGGCATAAGGATAGACACATGGATTAATGGAATAGACTTGAGAGTCCAGAAATAAACCCATATATCTATGACCAGTTGGTTTTCCACAAGGATGCTAAGAACATTCAATGAGGAACGAATAGTCTCTTCAACAAATGATGCTGGGAATACTGGATATTCTCCTGCTAAAGAATGAAATTAGACTCCTAAGACATAACTGTATACAAAATTTAACTAAAAATATTCTGTAGATTTTACAGTTTTGTTCTGTTTTAGGCAGGGTCTTTCTCTGTCACCAGGCTGGAGTGTAATGGCACAATCAGCTCACGGCAGCCTTAACCTCCAGGGCTCAAATGATCCTCTCACCTCAGCCTCCCAAGTAGCTGGGACTACAGGCACATGCCACCATGTCCAGCTAATTTTCATATTTTTTAATAGAGATGGGGTTTTGCCATGTTGCCCAGGCTGGCCTCAAGCTGAACTCAAGCGATCTGCCTGCCTCAGCCTCTCAAAGTGCTGAGATTACAAGCATGAGTCACTGTGCCCAGCCAACTTTATGATTTAAAAATAACATTTTTATGTTTTTAAAGCCATAAAACCCTGAGAAGAATACGTAGAGATAAATCTTTATGACCTTGGATTTGTCAGTGTTTTTAGATATTGGTTCTTAGGCACCAAAGACATGAGTAACAAAAGAGAAGATAAATTGGACTTCATCTAAATGAAAGCTTTTTGTGCATCAAAAGAGATTATTAAGAAAGTGAAAAGGCAACCTGTAGAATGATAGAAAATATTTGCAAGTTTTGTAGCTGATAAGGATCTGCCATCCAAAATATATCATGAACTCTTACAACTCAACAACAAAAAGACAACCCAGTTATAAAATAGGCAAAAGACTTGAGTGGACTTTTCTCCAAAGAAGATATGCAGATGGCCAAAAAACAAATGAAAAGCTGCTGAACATCATTTTTCATGAGGGAAATGCAGAGCAAAACCATGATGAGGTGCCTCTTCACATCCTTTATAATGGATGGCTATAATTTTTTAAAAAACATGTTGGCAATGAGGTGGAAAAGTTGAAACCCTCATACATTTTTTCGTAGGAATATAAAATGAAATATAAAGCTGCTGTGGAAAACTGTTTGGCAGTTCCTCAAAAAAGTTAAGCATAGATTCATTTCATAGGTATGTGCCCCAAATAAGAGAATGCTTGTACTCAAACAAGTATGTGTATACATGTTTGTAGCAGCAGCATTCACAGAAAAGTGGACCAACGCAAAAGTCCCTCAATGAGTGAACGGATAAACAAATTGTCGTATACACACAATGGAATATTATTCAGCCATAAAAAGGAATGAAGTACTAATATATGGTATAAAGTAGATGAACTTCCAGAACCTTAAGCTAAGTGAAAAAAGCCAGACCCAAAATATCACATATGATTCCATTTATAGGAAATATCTGGAATAGATAAATCTAAAGAGAACAGAACACAGATTAGTGGTTTCCAGAAGGTGGTGGTGGGGGGGGGAGGGGAAGGATAAGAAACTGCTTAATAGGTAAGGGGTTTTACTTTAGAATGATTGGAACTAGATATGGATGGTCATACAACATTCTTAATGTACCATAAGACACTGAATTGTTCACTTCATTTTTAAAATTATTTTATTTTATTTTATTTTTAACAGGTCTTTACCAAGACCAGTTTTATTTAAAATACACTTGGAATAGATGACTATTAATCTAAGCATTTTCCTATCACTTTTAAAATTTTATACTATGTACTTTGTATTACATAGTACAGTACTTAGTTTCAGGAAAAGACATGTAAAATTTGCCATTTTAACCACCTTAAAGTGTACCATTCAGTGACATTTATTATAGTATATTTACAACATTGTGCAACCATCACCACTAATTTATCAAAATTAAAAAAAAAATTTTCAGCCAGATTTAGCAGTGAGGGGCTATATACCAACTTTAATGACACTAATGTTAATAAGTTCTGATAACCCACTACCATTGGACCAGCCGTAATTCATCCTATTTTCATCATCCTAAAAGGAATCCCCATGCGCATTAAGTGGTCACTCCCTCTTCACCCATCTCCCTAGTTCCTGATAACTACTAATTGGCTTTGTCACTATGGATTTGCCTATTTTGGGTATTTCATATAAATGGAATCATGTGGCTGGCTTCTTCCACTTAGCATGTTTTTAGGGTTCACTCACATTTATTCAGTATGTATCAGTGCCTCATTCCTTTTCATGGCTGAATATTCCATTATATGGATGTATTTTACTTATCCATTCATCAGCTGATAGACATTTGGTTGTTTCTACCTTTTGGCTTTTGTAAGTAGTGCTTCTATGAATACTTGTATACAGGTTTTTGTTTGAATACCTATTTCTAGTTCTTTTGGGTGATATAGACTAGATGATGAATCAACTAAAAACGTGGTAGCAGCTCTACCTCTTTAGCTTTTGTGGGCCTCATTTCACTTTATAGAAGGTAGCATATGTATAACTTAGTGATTCTCAAACAGTATGCACAAAAATCACCTGGGAAGCCTTTTTAAAGACACAGATTGCTGAGTCTCGTGTCCAAAGAGTCCAATTCAGTAGGTCTGGAACCTAGGGATTTTTATTTTTTAAATGAACACTGATTCTGATGTAGGCAGTCTTCCCACACTTGAACTTTGGTAACTGACTGCTCTTTCTCAATGGAAATCAAACAGGCAAAGGGCACTAAAAAAAGTAAAATGTCGCTTTCCTAATTATCAACTTTCAAAAAACCCTGAAACTTGGACGATAGATATTATGGTACAATATATTTGCTAGGGGAAAAACTGTCTATAGTAGCACCACCTTCTTCCTTTGAATGGGAAAAGTTTGACCAAGAAGCAACATAAAGTATTAGCAGCAAAATACTCTTGAACCAGCTATCATCCCTAAGACTCCCACTATAAACATGTTAGCAACAGTGATAAACGCTGCCTTACAGCAACTTTTGGCTGTAAAAATCTAGTCAATTCAGTCTACTTTTTGATATTTGGTTTTTAATAATCTTGTTCAGGTAAGAAACTAGCTGCTAGTTGGACTGAACCTGTTCTGAAAAGACATGGAAGATTCATTATAAGCACACAATTGCTTAATGTGAGACTTACTGAAAAATAAAAATCACATTACCTCCCAGCTTAAGGCTTCATTTCTTAAAAAGCTGACGTGATTTATTTTTAGAACCAACCACCAGGAAGGTGATTCTGATTTGAAGTATTCTAACTGATGTTAGACCTTAAAAACACAAGACTGTCTTGAGTATTAACTGTCTTTAATTAATCGTATTTTATAGAAGCTCAAAACACCCAAATATTTGTCCTTTATGTGAATAAACAAAGCCCTGTGAATTACAATATGCAGAACACTATATAAAAGAATTCCCATAAAAATTACATTGGGATATTTTCATCAGTGGAGCAACTGCTGTAGCTTTCTCTGAATTGGACAGCATCTGTCTGAATGCACATTCTTCTTTGTGATAATCCAAACTTAGTGTAAGTACAGATCACAGAAGAAATTAAAGTTTTCATCTTCAATGAAATGACTTTGGAAATAACGTACATTTCCATGACACCAATACTACAGTTTTCGGAGTCACAGTAAGATACACAGAATTACATCTGTAATTAATAAGAATGCCAACATGTCAAGCAGTAATTTGTTACATGGCAAACAAAATCAAGAAAGCAACCATCAAACAAAAGAGACCCATAGCTTCAGACAAGGCAAATCCCAGGATAGCATATGAGAACAGCTGCTGCTTCAGTGAAGGGTTTCTGGCACAACCAATGATGAGGCTGCCAAAGACTGTTCCAATACCAGCACCAGAACCAGCCACTCCTACTGTTGCAGCACCTGCACCAGTAAATTCGGCAGCAGTATCAATGTCTCTGCTGATTACACTGGTCTGAAACTCCTTTTGGATTAGCTGAGACACACCATTCTGGGCCCCATTAAATAGCGTAGAGCCCTCTCCAGTCCTAGCCTCTGGTCGAGATAACATTGATGCAGAAATTGGTCTGCATGCAACTCTGGATCCAGCTCGGATCAGAGCGGGAGTGCAGGCGAGCTTGGCGCAGGCGAACATCTTACACTCTTCGGGACCACGCGACTGGAGATACTGGGTGACAGGCGACGTGGGCTCCTCTCCTGCTTCCTCTCTTCCCGTGAGGTGGCGGCGGCACCGGCGGTGGCAGAGGTCGAAGTAATGGGACTCTATTTTTTTATTTTTATTTTTTTTTTGAGACAGAGTCTCACTCTGTCACCCAGGATGGAGTGCAGTGGTGCGATCTCTGCTCACTGCAAGCTCCACCTCTTGGGTTCATGCCATTCTCCTGCCTCAGCCTCCCAAGTAGCTGGGACTACAGGCGACTACCACCACACCCGGCTAATTTTTTTTTTTTTTTTTTTTTTTTTTTTTAGTAGAGACGGGGTTTCACCATGTTAGCCAGGATGGTCTAGATCTCCTGACCTCATAATCTGCCCGCCTCAGCCTCCCAAAGTGCTGGGATTACAGGCGTGAGCCACCGTGCCCGGCCACTTTAAAATGGTTATTTGAGGCCAGGCATGGTGGCTCATGCCTGTAATCCCAGCACTCTGGAAGGCTGAGATGGGCGGATCACTTGAGGCCAGGAGTTTGAGACCAGCTTGGCCAACATGGTGAAACCCCATCTCTACTAAAAATACGAAACTTAGCTGGGCATGGTGGTGCACACCTGTAATCCCAGCTACTTGGGAGGCTGAGGCATGAGAATCTCTTGAACCTGGGAGGTGAAGTTTGCAGCGAGCTGAGATTGTGCCACTGCACTCCAGCCTAGGCGACAGGGAGAAATTCTATACCCCCTGGCCCCCACAAAAAAGATTATTTGACCCCCTGCCTCTCCTCCATGCACCCTTCCTGCCCCCTTCACCTTCCCTCTTGCTAGGTGACCAGGAAGGAAGAAGCAATTTAGTCAGGATGGCTAAAGGTGACCCCAAGAAACCGGAGGAAAAGGTGTTTGTTTATGTCTTCTTTTTGCAGACATGCAGAGAAGAACATAAGAAAACCCAGAGGTCTCTGTCAGTTTTGCAGAATTTTCCAACAAGTGCTCTGAGAGGTGGAAGATAATGTCTGGCAAAGAGAACCCTACATGTGATGAAATGACAAAGGCATATAAAGTATGCTATGCTTGGAAGATGAAGGATTGTGAACCAGTTAAGTGAGGCAAGGACCTTCATGTCTCCAAAAGGCCACCGTCTGGATTCTTCCTGTACTGTTCAGAATTTCACCCCAAGATCAAATCCATAAACCCTGGCATCTTTATTAGAGAGATGTAGCAAAAAAACTGGGTGAGATGTGGGATAACTTAAGTGTCAGTGAAAAGCAGCCTTGCATCACTAAGGCAGTGAAGCTGAGGGAGAAATACGAGAAGGGTGTTGCTGACTTTTAAGTCTAACAGCAAGTCTGGTGCAATGGGTCCTGCTAAAGTTCCCTGTAAGTTCCCTGGAAAAAGGTGGAAGAAGAAGTCAAAGAAGATGTGAAGAAGAAGAGGAGGAGGAAGAGGAAGAAGAAGGTGATGATGAATAAAAAACTGTTTATCTGTCTCCTTGCGAATACCTTAGAAAGTAGGGGAGGGCCATAATTGACACATCTGTTGTTTGAGAAATGTCTGTTGCCCTCATTAGGTTTAATTACAGAATTCGATCACAATCATATTATAGTCTCTCAGAGTGCTCTAAAAATTGACAGTGGTTTACCTGAAGTGGTCATATGTGTCTGGAACACTCTGAAATTGTATCAAAGTTGTACATATTTCCAAACATTCCAAAAATGAAAAGATAATCTCGTATTTTCCTCACTCTATGCACTTTGCCGTTGGTGTGACAAAGCATTTAAAGATATTTCTGGCATTTTAAAAAACATTTGTAAGGTGGTATTAACTATATGGTTATTGGCTAGAAATCCTGTTATCAACTGTACATATATATAGTTTATGAAAAGAACGAAACAACCAAGACAAACTCTTGGTGCTTGTTTCTAGGCACTGAGCCTGTGGGGGACAACGCCTTTTGGAGGGGTTGTAGTGCACTGTGAGGCTAGTCCTGTTTCCCCTGCAATGTTCATCCAAATTTTAGCTTCAGCTTGTCTTGTTTCTACATACGGTAATGTAACACTCTGCTACCATTCTTAGCTGTGGACAAAGAGGGGTCAGCTGGCCTGGAAGTGTTTGGATTTTTTTAGTTAAGTGCATTGTCTAAACTTTCTGAACAAGCTGTAGAACTATTGTCAGCAAAGTAAAGAGCCAGTGCATCAATGAAAGTTCAAGAAAGAACCTTCTGTACTTAAATGTGATTTTCAGTGTTCTGGGTTTTTTTTTGTATGTTTAGAATGTTGAAATGTTTTTGAAGTGAAATAGTATTAAAATGATTTTAGAATTTTGCTTCAATAAATGGTTTTCAAAAAGACTAAATAAATGATAATATAAAGCTCAAAGAAACATAACACATTTGAGTGATTGCGGTAGAAGATGAGTTTATGGGGGAACATGTAAAGTCTCAGTGCTAGAACCCATTGGTGAGGGTCAGGGTAGAACCAGCAACAAGTGATCTGCCTTGCAGGAGGAGCCTGGGAGGATTAGGAGATTCACTCAGGGCTGGGATTGGGCAAGTCTTGATCAGAGTTGTGGTTGCCTTGAGACTTATAAAGGAGAATGCAATGTGAAGTGAAGCAGAGCAGGTTGGGTGGCAGCAAGAGAAGTGAGTTGCAACAGATTATCAGATCAATGGCCTATAGCCCAAAGGCAAGGGGATTAAGACGTAAGAGACATTAATTTGGAATATCAGTGTTTACTGATATTCCAGTAATGGGAGAACAGCTTGGACAAGGATGAATATGGGGGCTATTACCCACAGCTAAGATTTGATATGATTTGGGGATGTGATGTTTGGATAGGATAGCTCAATTTAATGTGTCAGAGTAGGGCAGACATAAGGTCTTCATGTCCCTCTACTTAGAAATAAGGTTGGTCCCAAAATATCAGTGAATCTGAGCCTGTAGGTAGGGGCGAAGTAGTCTCAGTTACAAAAATTAGAAATTACAGAGGCCAAAGTAGGTTGCTCTGTAGCTATTGGAAACATGTAGAGCTTGATAGCTAATGATAGTGACTTTCCCCCACAGTCAGTTTCTAGGAGTGAAGGATCAAGATGGTCTGCCTGTAATTATTGGACATAATATTTTAATTACAACTGGAAAAAATTAAAAGGATGAAAAAGATAAAATATGGAAATCGAAGCAAAAGAAAGCCTGGAGTGTCTGCATGAAGATCATAGACAAGGTAGACTTCAGAACAAGGAATAGCACCAAGAGTAAAGAGGACTATCTATAATGATAGTTCACCAAGAAGACATTACAATCTTAAATAAGATTGTTATGGAGTGTGTTTAGGAGTGTGTGTCACCTAAGGTGTGTATGCTAGCAGGAACATTAACCTGAACTGATAGAACTGAAAGGTAGAGTGAACAAGTTCAAATCTTTGACGTCCCTGTCTCAGTAATTGATGAAGCAAGTAGGTAGCAGAAGACCTGAACAGTACTGTCATCCAGCCTGCCCTGATAGGTATTTATGGAACACTGTACCTCATAACAGCAGAATACATATTCTTTTCAAGCATACATGGAAGATTTATGAAGATAGAACATATTCTGGGCCTTAAAAGAAACTTTATCAAATTTGAAATAATAGAAATCATACAAAGGATCTTCTCTGACTCTAATAGCATTCAACTAGGAATTAATAATAGGTATCTGGAAAATCCCCTAATATTTGGAAATTAAACAATACGTTTTTACCCATGGGTCAAAGAGGAAGTCTAAAAGGAAATTAGAACATACTTTAATTAAGTAAAAATGAAGACACAATATCTAAAAATTTGTGGGACCCATCTAATGCAGTGCTTAGTGGAAAATGTATTAAGTGCTTATAATATTAAGTGGAAAATGTATTAAGTGCTTATTAGGCAAGTCAGTAAGTCTCAAACCAATAATCTAAGCTTCCGCCTTAAGAAACTAGACATAGGGCCGGGCGCGGTGGCTCAAGCCTGTAATCCCAGCACTTTGGGAGGCCGAGATGGGCGGATCACGAGGTCAGGAGATCGAGACCACCCTGGCTAACACGGTGAAACCCCGTCTCTACTAAAAAATACAAAAAACTAGCCGGGCGAGGTGGCGGGCGCCTGTAGTCCCAGCTACTCGGGAGGCTGAGACAGGAGAATGGCGGGAACCCGGGAGGCGGAGCTTGCAGTGAGCTGAGATCCGGCCACAGCACTCCAGCCTGGGCAACAGAGTGAGACTCTGTCTCAAAAAAAAAAAAAAAAAAAAGAAACTAGACATATAAAGCAGATTCAAGCTAACCAAGCAGAATGGACAAATAATAAAAAGAGCAGAAATCAGTTAAATTGAAAACAAAAGTAGAGAAAATTTGTGAAACCAAAAGCTGGTTTCTTGAAATGATCAATAAAGTTGACAAATCTCTGTCCAGACTGATGAAAGAAACAACCAATGTCAGGAATGACATTAACTTTTTACAGGTGTGGCCTAGTTGTCTTATTTCATATTCTAGATTTGTCTAATTCCTTCCTCATGGTGTCATTGTATTTCTTATAAACTACACTCAGACGTTTAGATTACAGATGATGTTGTAAACTTCTTTTTGCTTTAAATCAGGAAGGCACATGATATAAATTGTGCCCACTATTAGTGATGCTGAGTTTGGTTTCAATGCTAGGTTTGGTTATCTCAGACTCTTTCCCTCGTAAAAGCTATGATTTCATGTTTGCCACTATTAAGTGATATGTTTGAAATATTTTTTACTATATAACTATCTTGTTCTCCATCCACCTTTTACCGAATGCTTTTACCCTCCATGGATGATCCTTATGGAATCAGTTATTACATTAGGTTTCCAAAATGGTGATTTTCATATTCTCTCATTTTTCTACATTTATTAGCTATAAACAAGAACCTTTCTCTTTTTTTGCTTTTAATATCTCTGGCTCCCTCTGACTCACTATGAACTCTTTTATGTTACTCCAGATTTATTGACTTTTGTTCAATATTTCATATAATTCTTAATAGTTTCAATGCTATTGGTACAGTGATATGCTGTATAGTTATCTTATGATAGTATATTAAACTTCGGAGCAGCAGTTTTTAAAAGGTAAAGTTTATTTTTAACTAATTTTGAGTATTGGCTTTGTTTAACAAGTGTTTCTGCAGTTCCAGTTACAGAATGATTGTCTTTAGTAGGTCACTGCTTCCATTTTACGCTGGCACTTGATAGTTGGAACCTACTATTGTTAGTTTTCAAAAATCATTGAAGGCCAGGCACAGTGACTCATGCCTGTAACCATAGCACTTTGGGAGACAAGACGGGAGGATTGCTTGAGACCAGAAGTTCAAGACCAGTGACATAGCAGGACCCTGTCTCTACAAGAAATAAAAAAAATTAGCCAAGCATGGTGGGACATGCCTATAAGTCCTAGCTACTGGGGAAGCTGAGGTGGGAGGCTCGCTTGAGTGATCATTGATGTGCCACTGCACTCCAGATTGGGTGACAGAGCAAGACCCTATCTCTTAAAAAAAAAAAAATTGAGTTAATTTATTATTGAATTTGTATTTAGTGCACTAAATAAATTAAGTAAATAAGTTAAGCATAAGATCAAACTGAGCATATAGATTAAACTGTCTAAGTATTTTACATGCTCCAATGAGTTTTTGCAAGAAGCCCCTAGACGTAGAAATCCTCTAGTGATATTTCATACAGTTGCACATCTGACTCTTCCTAATGTGGGGTGTAACAAATGTGTTTATGTTGGACAACTTTTCCTGATGAGACCAACTCTCTGAGTCTAGCTTAATCCCTTTAAAAGCTTTGTGACTCACCTATGACTGCCTGTCATTCAGGTATTTTTATTATGCAGTTTTATCCAGCTGTTCTTGGTCTTACCATTCAGGTATTTTTATTTTGCTGTTTAGTTCAGCATAAATAAGGAGGAATTTGAGTTAAAAGCTGCTGAATGCTGAAATGACTGCCGTTTGAAGTTATTGGGACCTTCATACTAGGAAGTACTTAGTGGAAGACTAGACAGGATTTCTTCTCGTCTTCCCTCCCTTTTCTGTAATTCTAGAGAGAACATCAAAGAATTATGTAGGCTTTTTAAGAACCAAAGATTTGATATGAGGAATATAAACTCATCTTACCTGGATTAAACACATGAATAAATGTTAATAAAATAAAAACTACCTGTTTATCAGTGAAGTTGTGAATTCTTCTATATAATGTATTTTAGAAAATGTTTGTACAGCAGCATTTAGGAATTATCCACACCTGATATACCTGGTGGGTTTGTTTTTCTTTTTTTTTTCTTTTTAAAAAATTTATTGATTTTTAAATTATACTTTAAGTTCTAGGGTACATGTGTACAACGTGCAAGTTTGTTACGTATGTATACATGTGCCATGTTAGTGTGCTACACCCATTAGCTCATCATTTACATTAGGCATTTCTCCTAATGCCATCCCTCCCCTGTCCCCCTACCCCACGACAGGCCCCAGTGTGTGATGTTCCCCTTCCTGTGTCCAAGTGTTCTCATTGTTCAATTCCCACCTATGAGCGAGAACATGCAGTGTTTGGTTTTCTGTTCTTGCAATAGTTTGCTGAGAATGATGGTTTCCAGCTGCATCCATGTCCCTACAAAGGACATGAACTCATCCTTTTTTATGGCTGCATAGTATTCCATGGTGTATATGTTTCACATTTTCTTAATCCAGTCTATCACTGATGGACATTTGGGTTGGTTCCAAGTCTTTGCTATTGTGAATAGTGCTGCAATAAACATAAATGTGCATGTGTCTTTATAGCAGCATGATTTATAATCCTTTGGGTATATACCCAGTAATGGGATGGCTGGGTCAAATGGTATTTCTAGTTCTAGATCCTTGAGGAATCGCCACACTGTCTTCCACAATGGTTGAACTAGTTTACAGTCCCACCAACAGTGTAAAAGTGTTCCTATTTCTCTACATCCTCTCCAGCAGCTGTTGTTTCCTGACTTTTTAATGATCACCATTCTAACTGGTGTGAGATGCTATCTCATTGCAGTTTTGATTTGCATTTCTCTGATGGCGAGTGATGATGAGCATTTTTTCATGTGTCTGTTGGCTGCATAAATGTCTTCTTTTGGAAAGTGTCTGTTCATATCCTTTGCCCACTTTTTTTTTTTTTTTGAGACGGAGTCTTGCTCTGTCGCCCAGGCTGGAGTGCAGTGGCTGGATCTCAGCTCATTGCAAGCTCCGCCTCCCGGGTTCACGCCATTCTCCTGCCTCAGCCTCCCGAGTAGCTGGGACTACAGGCACCTGCCACCTCGCCAGGCTAGTTTTTTTGTATTTTTTAGTAGAGACGGGGTTTCACCGTGTTAGCCAGGATGGTCTCGATCTCCTGACCTCGTTATCCGCCCATCTCGGCCTCCCAAAGCGCTGAGATTACAGGCTGGAGCCACCGTGCCCGGCCATTTGCCCACTTTTTGATGGGGTTGTTTGTTTTTTTCTTGTAAATTTATTTGAGTTCTTTGTAGGTTCTGGATATTAGCCCTTTGTCAGATGAGTAGATTGCAAAAATTTTCTCCCATTCTGTAGGTTGCCTGTTCACTCTGATGGTAGTTTCTTTTGCTGTGCAGAAGCTCTTTAATTTAATTAGATCCCATTTGTCAATTTTGGCTTTTGTTGCCATTGCTGTTGGTGTTTTAGACATGAAGTCCTTGCCCATGCCTATGTCCTGAATGGTATTGTCTAGGTTTTCTTCTAGAATTTTTATGGTTTTAGGTCTAACATTTAAGTCTCTAATCCATCTTGAATTAATCTTCATATAAGATGTAAGGAAGGGATCCAGTTTCAGCTTTCTACATATGGCTAGCCAGTTTTCCCAGGGAATCCTTTCCCCATTTCTTGTTTCTCTCAGATTTGTCAAAGATCAGATGGTTATAGATGTATGGTATTATTTCTGAAGGCCCTGTTCTGTTCCATTGGTCTATATCTCTGTTTTGGTACCAGTACCATGCTGTTTTGGTTACTGTAGCCTTGTAGTATAGTTTGAAGTCAGGTAGTGTGATGCCTCCAGCTTTGTTCTTTTTGCTTAGAATTGTCTTGGCAATGCAGGCTCTTTTTTGGTTCCATATGAACTTTAAAGTAGTTTTTACCAATTCTGTGAAGAAAGTCATTGGTAGTTTAATGAGGATGGCATCGAATCTATAAATTAACTTGGGCAGTATGGCCATTTTTATGATACTGATTCTTCCTATCCATGAGCATGGAATGTTCTTCCATTTGTTTGTGTCCTCTTTTATTTCATTGAGCAGTGGTTTGTGGTTCTCCTTGAAGAGGTCCTTCAACTTTGTAGGTTGGATTCCTAGGTATTTTATTCTTTTTGAAGCAATTGTGAATGGGAATTCACTCATGATTTGGCTCTCTGTTTGTCTGTTATTGGTGTATAAGAATGCTTGTGATTTTTGTACATTGATATCCTGAGACTTTGCTGAAGTTATCAACTTAAGGAGATTTTGGGCTGAGATGATAGGGTTTTCTAAATATACAATCATGTCATCTGCAAACAGGGACAATTTCACTTCCTCTTTTCCTGATTGGATACCCTTTATTTCTTTCTCCTGCCTGATTGCCCTGGCCAGAACTTCCAACACTATGTTGAATAGGAGTGATGAGAGAGGGCATCCCTGTCTTGTACCAGTTTTCAAAGGGAATGCGTCCAGTTTTTGCCCATTCTGTATGATATTGGCTGTGGGTTTGTCATAAATAGTTCTTATTATTTTGAGATACGTTCCATCAATACCGAATTTATTGAGAGTTTTTAGCATGAAGGGCTGTTGAATTTTGTTGAAGGCCTTTTCTGCATCTATTGAGATAATCATGTGGTTTTTTTCATTGGTTCTGTTTATGTGATGGATTATGTTTATTGATTTGCGTATGTTGAACCAGCCTTGCATCCCAGGGGTGAAGCCCACTTGATCATGGTGGATAAACTTTTTGATGTGCTGCTGGATTCGGTTTGCCAGTATTTTATTGAGGATTTTTGCATCGATGTTCATCAGGGATATTGGTCTAAAATTCTCTTTTTTTGTTGTATCTCTGCCAGGCTTTGGTATCAGGATGATGTTGCCCTCATAAAATGAGTTTGGGAGGATTCCCTCTTTTTCTGTTGATTGGAATAGTTTCACAAGAAATGGTACCAGCTCCTCCTTGTACCTCTGGTAGAATTCAGCTGTGAATCCATCTGGTCCTGGACTTTTTGTGGTTGGTAGGCTATTAATTATTGCCTCAATTTCAGAGCCTGTTATTCGCCTATTCAGGGATTCAACTACTTCCTGGTTTAGTCTTGGGAGAGTGTATGTGTCCAGGAATTTATCCATTTCTTCTAGATTTTCTAGTTTATTTGCATGGAGGTGTTTATAGTATTCTCTATAAATGTAGTTTATAGAGAATGGTAGTTTGTATTTCTGTGGGGTCGGTGGTGATATCCCCTTTATCATTTTTTATTGCATCTGTTTGATTCTTCTCTCTTTTCTCCTTTATTAGTCTTGCTAGTTGTCTACCAATTTTGTTGATCTTTTCAAAAACCCAGCTCCTGGATTCATTGATTTTTTTTAAGGGTTTTTTGTGTCTTCTTCAGTTCTGCTCTGATCTTAGTTATTTCCTGCCTTCTGCTAGCTTTTGAATGTGTTTGCTCTTGCTTCTCTAGTTCTTTTATTTTTTTTTTATTTTTATTTTTTACTTGAGGACATATTTTTTTTTTATTTTTTATTTTTTTATTTTTATTTTTTTTTAGCTATTAAACTTTGGTTTCTTTTTATTATTATTATTATTATTATTATTATTATTATACTTTAAGTTCTAGGGTACATGTGCATAACATGCAGGTTTGTTACATATGTATACTTGTGCCATGTTGCTGTGCTGCACCCATCAACTCGTCAGCACCCATCAACTCGTCATTTACATCAGGTATAACTCCCAATGCAATCCCTCCCCCCTCCCACCTCCCCATAATAGGCCCCGGTGTGTGATGTCCCCCTTCCCGAGTCCAAGTGATCTCATTGTTCAGTTCCCACCTATGAGTGAGAACATGCGGTGTTTGGTTTTCTGTTCTTGTGATAGTTTGCTAAGAATGATGGTTTCCAGCTGCATCAGGGTGTCGATTTTAGATCTTTCCTGGTTTCTCTTGTGGGCATTTAGTGCTATAAATTTGCATCTACACACTGCTTTAAATGTGTCCCAGAAAACTTTAAGCCAACAAAGATCAAAAGAGACAAAGAATACCATTACATAATGGTAAAGGGATCAATTCAATAAGAAGAGCTAACTATCCTAAATATGTATGTACCCAATACAGGAGCACCCAGATTCATAAAGCAAGTCCGGAGAGACCTACAAAGAGACTTAGACTCCCATACAATAATAATGGGAGACTTTAACACCCCACTGTCAACAGTAGACAGATTAACGAGACAGAAAGTTAACAAGGATATCCAGGAATTGAACTTAGCTCTGCACCAAGCGGACCTAATAGATATCTACAGAACTCTCCACCCAAAATCAACATAATATACATTCTTCTCAGCACCACATCACACTTATTCCAAAATTGACCACATAGTTGGAAGTAAAGCACTCCTCAGCAAATGTAAAAGAACAGAAATTATAACAAACTGTCTCTCAGACCACAGTGCAGTCAAACTAGAACTCAGGATTAAGAAACTTACTCAAAACCGCTCAACTACATGGAAACTGAACAACCTGCTCCTGAATGACTACTGAGTACATAACGAAAGGAAGGCAGAAATAAAGATGTTCTTTGAAACCAATGAGAACAAAGATACAACGTACAAGACTGTCTGGGTTTGTTTTTCTTTAGGAAAATGGAAGTTAGTTGTTATAGGTCTCTCTAAAAATCCAAGATAGATGACTTTATACATGTAATTTGGTAAATTCTTCAACTTTTGGTCACTATACCTATAAATGTGGACAGAGATTTTTTTCCAGAACTAATTTTGACCTCAGTCTAAAGATAAAATGTTTTATATTAGTATGTGATTGTATTTTCCTTTTAGATAATAAATGAGGGGTTTCTTTAGTGGAAATTGTTTTCTTAACATTTTCTTACATCATTAACAACAACAACAAAAAACTTACATTTACACCAATAACCAGAGGTAAATGTCTTTTTAAAGGATGTATGTAATTTCTGGATGTTGAGCACAAATCATATAAAAATTATGTATTTTTCAAAAAAAATTTTTTTTAAATGGAGTCTCGCTCTGTTGCCCAGGCTGGAGTGCAGTGGCACAATCTCAGCTCACTGCAACTTCCACGTTTTGGGTTCAAGCAAATCTCCTGCGAACCTTCACCTTTTGGGTTCAAGTGAATCTCAGCCTCCTGAGTAGCTGGGACTACACGCATGGGCCACCACGCCCGGCTAATTTTTTGTATTTTTAGTAGAGATGGGGTTTCACCGTGTTAGCCAGGATGGCCTTCATCTCCTGACCTCATGATCCACCCGCCTCAGCCTCCTAAAGTGCTGGGATTACAGGTGTGAGCCACCGTGCCTGGCCTATTTTTCAACAATTTTAGTGTAGCAAATATTTAAATTGTACCACCATACTGCTTTGGTTTTTTAAAATCCTGTTTATAGCATGTGGTAGGGAGGATTACAAACATCTTTTTGGGATCATATGCTGAGGGAAAGGAAGATGTAACTTTTTATTTTTTTCTGCTGTGATTTTGTGATGTAGAAACCTATTCCAGAATACTTGCCTTGTATAACTTTTTTTCAGATGCTTTTGGATATGGTGGTCCAAATGTGCCATCTTCCCACATTGTTACAAATTTTGTTTTTGGAGCAAATTGAAACATTGTATCATTATTTTGTTTTGGGAAAATGGTTCAAGATTGCTAGGTAGGCATTTCAATTAAAAATAGATTAACCATCAGTTTTATAGATTTTTTTTTTTTTTTTGCAGCATTCAACTTCCACTTCCTATGTTTAATGTAAATTATATAATACAGGGATTTTGTTGTTAAACCAAGGGTTAACTGATTCATTCAGCAGATAATATTTTGCTCACCTACCTATGAAAAGCACTGTTTGGTTCTGTTAACCAGGCAGTTACTGATTTACAATGGTAAATCAGTCAGGCTGTCTCCGGCATTTGCTTATATAGTATATATAGAGGTAAACATTTAAAAAATTAATCACACAATTTTTTTTAAATGTTACTTTTAAGTTCTGGGATACATGTGCAGAATGTGCAAGTTTGTTACATAGGTATACCTGTGGCATGGTGGTTTGCTGCACATACTGACTCATCCTCTGAGTTCCCTCTTCTTCCCCCTCAACCCCCAATAGGCCCTGGTGTGTGTCGTTCTCTTCCCTGTGTCCATGTGTTCTCATTGCTCAACTGCCACTTATGAGTGAGAACATGTGGTTTTTGGTTTTCTGTTCCTGTGTCAGTTTGCTGAGAATGATGGCTTCCATGTCCCTGCAAGAGACATGATCTCATTCCTTTTTATGGCTCCATAGTATTCCATGGTGTTTATGTACCACATTTTCTTAATCCAGTCTATCATTGATGGACATTTGGGTTGATTCCAAGTCTTTTCTATTGTAAACAGTGCTGCAGTAAACATATGTATGCATGTGTCTTTTTTTTTTTTTTTTTGAGACAGAGTCTCGCTCTGTCGCACAGGCTGGAGTGCAGTGGTGCGATCTCAGCTCACTGCAAGCTCTGCCTCCTGGGTTCACACCGTTCTCCTGCCTCAGCTTCCCCAGCAGCTGGGACTACAGGTGCCCACCACCATGCCCAGCTAATTTTTTTGTATTTTTAGTAGAGACAGGGTTTCACCGTGTTAGCCACAATGGTCTCTATCTCCTGACCTCGTGATCCACCCACCTCGGCCTCCCAAAGTGCTGGCAACACAGGCGTGAGCCACTGCGCCCGGCCATATGTGTCTTTATAGTAGAATGATTTATATTCTTTTGGGTATATACCCGGTAGTGGGATTGCTAGGTCAAATGGTATTTCTGGTTCTAGAACTTTGAGGAATCGCCCTACTGTCTTCCATGATGGTTGAACTAATTTACATTACCATGAACACTGTAAAAGCATTCCTGTCTGTCCACAGCCTCACCAGCATCTGTTGTTTCTCAACTTTTTAATAATTGCCATTCTGATTGGCATGAGATGGTATCTCATTGTGGGTTTGATTTGCATTTCTCTAATGATCAGTGATGTTGAGCTTTTTTTCCTATGTTTTTTGGCCATGTAAATGTCATCTTTTGAGAAGTGTCTCTTCATATCCTTTGCCCACTTTTTGATGGGGTTGTTTTTTTCTTGTAAATTTGTTTAGGTTCCTTGTAGATTCTGTGTTGCTGGAATTCAGGGACCCCGAATGGAGGGACTGGCTGAAGCCATGACAGAACATAAATTGTGAAGATTGCATGGACATTTATTAGTTCCCCAAATTATTATTTTTATAATTTCTTACGCCTGTCTTTACTGCTATCTCTGAACATAAATTGTAAAGATTTCATGGACACTTACCACTTCCCCAGTCAATACCCTTGTGATTTCCTATGCCTGTCTTTAATCTCTTAATCCTGTCATCTTCATAAGCTGAGGATGAATGTCGCCTCAGGACCCTGTGATGATTGCGTTAACTGCACAAATTGTTTAACCAATATGAAATCTGTGCACCTTGAAAAAAGAACAGGATAACAGCAATGTTCAGGGAGCTAGGGAGATAACCATTAGGTCTGTCTGCCTGAGAGCCAGGTGGAACAGAGGCATAGTTCTCTTCTTTCAACAGCAAATAGGAGAAATATCGCTGAATTCTTTTTCTCAGCAAGGAACATCACTGAGAAAGAGAATGAGTTCCCAAGGGGAGGTCTCAAAAATGGCTGCTTTGGGGACGTCTGTCTTTTACGGTGGTAGATAAGGGATGAAATAAGTGCCCATCTCCTGTAGCACTCCTAGACTTATTAGGACGAGGAAATTCCCACCTAATAAATTTTGGTCAGACCAGTTGTCTGCTCTCAAACCCTGTCTCCTGATAAGATGTTATCAATGACAGTGCGTGCCCGAAACTTCATTAGCATTTTTAATTTTGCACTGGTCCTGTGATCTCGCCCTGCCTCCATTTGCCTTGTGATATTTTATTACCTTGTGAAGCATGTGATCTCTGTGACCCACAACCTATTCATATGCTCCCTCCCCTTTTAAAAATCACTCATAAAAATTTGCTGGTTTTGTGGCTTGGGGGGCATCATGGAACCTGCCGACATGTGATGTCTCCCCTGGACACCCGGCTTTAAAATTTCTCTCTTTTGTACTCTTTCCCTGTATTTCTGAGACCGGCTGACACTTAGAGAAATAGAAAAGAACCTGTGTGAAATAACATTGAATTATCGGGGGCTGGTTTCCCCCAATAATTCTGAATATTAGACCTTTGTCAGATGGGTAGATTGCAAAAAATTTTCTCCCATTCTGTAGGTTGCCTGTTCACTCTGATGGTAGTTTCTTTTGCTGTGCAGAAACTCTTTAATTAGATCTCATTTGTCAATTTTGGCTTTTGTTGCAATTGCTTTTGGTGTTTTCATCATGAAGTCTTTCTCCATGCCTATGTCCTGAGTAATACCTTGCCTAGGTTTTCTTCTAGGGTTTTTATGGTTTTGGGTTTTACATTTAAGTCTTTAATCCATCTTGAGTAAATTTTTATATAAGGTGTGAGGAAGGGATCCAGTTTCAGTTTGCTGCATATGGCTAGCCAGTTTTCTGAGCACCATTTATTGAATAGGAGTTCCTTTCCCCATTGCTTTTGTCAGGTTTGTCGAAGATCAGATGGTTGTAGAAGTGTGGTGTTATTTCTGAGGTCTCTGTTTTGTTCCATTGCTCTGTATGTCTGTTTTGGTACCCGTACCATGCTGTTTTGGTTACCGTAGCCATGTATTATAGTTTAAAGTCAGGTAGCGTGATGCCTCCAGCCTTGTTCTTTTTGCTTGGTTATACAGGCTCTTCTTTGGTTCCATATGAAATTTAAAGTAGTTTTTGTCTAATTCTGTGAAGAATGTCAGTGGTAGTTTGATGGAAATAGCATTGAATCTATGAATTACTTTGGGCAGCTTGCACAATTTTTTTTTTAGAGTTGTGATAAGTGTTACAAAACAGACAAGAACAGGGTTCCATGAAATGTTTGGGTTCCTGAAAAGGACATATAAATGTCATATCTTGAAGTTAGTTAAAAGCTTAATGTATACTTAAATTCAAGCAATACTTGATATATTTGTGTGGACAACCCTTTTTCTAATTTCAATTTTTTTCACTTAATAATATGAGAAACTTCCCCCAATACAAATATTTACTTTTTACTGTATTACTCCTATATCCTTAAAATATTGAAGATTTTTTTTAAGCTCAAGAAACAAGCAAAAAGATTACTGAGAACTTTCTAACTTACCTTTACCTTTATAATTTTTGCAACACCAGAAAAGCACATAGGATTGAAAAGCAGACTCTGCTTACTAAAAAGAATTTCTGTCAGTTTCATTGGACTGGGATTGCTGGTATCACAGAAACATTATGAGATTCATTTACATAAATTAACTTGATATAAGTATAGGGAAGTCATCTGTCATTTGTACGCTTTTAAATAAAAGCCCCCCTTGCTGAGACTGCCTGCCATCATAATTGTGGCAGTTGTCATTTGGTAAAGCAAATTGTGTATTTGTCCAAGTTACTCACTTGAATATGAAATGCACTCTTCTAGGAATTTCTTAATACAAGAACATGTGAGATCTATATGCTTAGATTTTTTTAGAAGTTTGGATTTTTAAAATATTATATCATTGATTTTTAGAACAGTATATATTAAAACAATATATTAAACTCTTCAACACCTATATGGCTTAAAGGTGAGGAACATGGGCTCTGTAATACAAACTCTCAATTAATAGCACTATCAACTGCTGTTTGACCTTGGTGTACCCTATTAGTTTCCTTATTAGTAAGGTAGTAATTGTGGTGAGGGTTAAAGGAGAATATAAAGTGCTTAACTTGTATCTGGCACATAGTAAGTGGCGAGTAGATGTTAGCTGCTGTCATAATTGTCATTTCTGTCAAACATTAAAACGTGTTTATAAAACTGTTTTTCCCCCTGTGGAAAATAGAATAAATTGAAACTACAGTGGTTAGCTTCAGGCAATTTATAGTTCACAGCAGCATCTTTTCCTTAGATGCTGTGTAATTTGCAATGTGTTAGTTGACTATCATCATGAAGACCTGATAATTAAGAGAATTATATTCTGTAAACTGTGTCAGTGGCAAAACTATTACATAATACATTTAGAATTATTTTAATCCAGAAGACTAAAATAATATGTTTTAGTGTATAAAAAGCATAAGATACATATTATCCAGAATGACTTGTTATCAGAGCATTTCAGCTCTCTGTAAATTTTATTAATAAAGATTTGTTCCCAACATTACTATAGCCTTTTGTACTTGATTGGATTAGTTGGTTTATTCCAATCAAGAGTTCCATTCTCATATGAGCCTTTGAGTTTGATGTTTTCTTGGGGATCTCCTAATATAAAGTCTTGGCAGACAAACCTGTACTACAGTTGCCAGGGCTTTAAGTTGAGGGCAAAAAAATTCTACCAGTACCCATGAAATAACTATGATCTGATTAAATAAATTATGGCACTTCTAGTTTGGATGTGGTCATTCCAAAAGAATGCCTTTTTCCTAATTGATAGAAGGTAAGTATTTGCTAAGATGATGTGTCTGTTGCAGATTCTCTTTTCGTATTGAAATATTGTTTCAATAGTATCAAAATTACTAGAAGAAATAATGTATAATGCATTGAATTAAAGTCCTCATTTGCACATCTTTTTGGGTAACTGGGGCAGGAGAGTACCATATATTAAGCATCTGGTTATTTTTAATAGTTCTAATTTGACATCTATTTTGTTCCTAACATATTAAAGAGTAAAAATAACTGTGCTTTATTCATGCTAGTTCAGTAGAAGATTGTTTTTTATGACTTTATTTTGTAATTTTGAGTTGCCACATTTTCTTTACTACATGAATTAAATGTGAAGTAATAGACAATTTATTTTAGAAAGTATTTTATAATGATAAATTGCATATTGCTTCTGTACAGAAGCTTTTGTATGGGCACTGGCTTAAAAATGATGACTTAAGTGTTTGCATCAATATTCATGTTTTATAGAGTAGGAAAGCAAATGGGAACATGGCGTGCTTCCGGGGTTAATTTCTTCGTGCAGCATCTGCGTCTTCTCTGCTTCCAGCAGTTATTTCTATGTATATCTTTTTTTTTTTTTTTTGTCTTTTCTTCTTGAGACAAGAGTCTTGCTCTGTTGCCTGGGCTGGAGTACAGTGGCATGATCTCGGCTCACTGCAACCTCCACCTCCTGGGCTCAAGCCATTCTCCTGCCTCACCCTCCCTAGTAACAGGGATTACAGATGTGTGCCACCATGCCCAGCTAATTTTTGTAGTTTTAGTAGAGTCAGGGTTTCACCTTGTTGGCTAGGCTGATCTTGAAGTTCTGGCCTCAAGTGATCCACCCACCTCGGCCTCCCAAAGTGCTGGGAAACCATGCATATCTTCTGAAGAAGATTTCTAAGCACAAATACAATTTTGTTATTTTGGAATTTAGATGGTTCACATTATTGTGGGTACCCTGTTTTTTTTCCATTAGATTAAAATATATTTTTGAGTAATGTTTACATGTCTTCTGTAGTACATAATAGTACTATCAAATAGCAATATATAATGTGTCACAGATGTAATTTAAAATTTTCTAATAGCCACATTAAAAGGAGTTTAAAAAAGGTAAAATTAATATTTTTATTTACCTCAGTATATTCAAAATATTATTTTAACATGTAATTGATATAAAAATCATTGAGATTTTTAAATTTCATATTAAGTCTTCAAAATCCAGTTTGTATTTTATACTTAAAACTTGTTTTAATCTTGATTAGCCACATTTCAAATGTTCAGTAGCCACAAGTGGCTAATTGCTATCCTATTTATTGTGTGGTGTAGGTCTGTAAAGTCAGAACGAATTCTTTGTATCTGGATGGATGGACAGATAAAAGGAGATGTTTATCTTGTATGAATCAGTTTTGATCAGTGCAATAACTAGTTACTAAAGCCCAATAATGTGGTCGTCTTTATAGATATCAAAGTTGGGCTTTTTTACTCATTGGAAAAGTTAATTGGAGGAGATACATTGGTAATATTGGGTAGATGGAACTTCTCCTATTTAGTTGCCCTTAATATAACTGTATTAGGTAGTTGCATTGTTTTTACTGTATATACATGTTTATACTTCCATGAAATTTCAATGTATGTCTGTAACCTTTAGCATAAATGCAGTTCCAACTACAACGAAGATTTTGTGCTACAGCTAGAAAAGGAATTGGTCCAAGCCCGACTGAGTGAAGCTGAGTCTCAGTGTGCACTAAAAGAGATGCAGGATAAAGTCTTGGATATAGAGAAGGTAAGAAACCTACACAAATGCAGTCACTTCCAAATTAGAGGGGATATGTGATATTTGTTAAGTACTTACTGAGCAATTTAATTGACTTGGTGTTTTTATACATTAGAAGCCTTACATATTAGTTACTAAGAGGAAAAGGAAAAAAAGATTTTTAAAATTGCCAGTTATTCCTTGTTGCCTTCATACTAATCAAAGCCCCATATTTAAGGATAAAAATGGAGATTAGAGCCCTTTTGGAGGAAAACGACCAGAATAATTTTCATAAAAAGAGTATCTAAATGTTGCAGAAGAGAAACTCGGGTGAAAGAAATTAACTGCTGTCGTCAAATATTGCAATATTTTCATGTGGAAGAGATAGAATAGGACTAATACATAGACATTTCAGGGAAAATTTCATCTGAGTGTAGTTGTTAGAACTGTCCAATCTAGAACAAGTTACCTCAGGATATGTAGGAAGTTCCTTTTAGCCTGAGTGTACTCACAGAAGCTAACTTACTTCTTTTCAAGGATATTGAAGAACATCAAAGATCAGATAAGTAATGGGAATAGAAGAACTTCAGGTTTCTTATAACTTTCAGATTTAAAAGTTCTAGATTACAAACTCTGAATCTCTTGTTTTCTCATCTGTAAATTTATTGGTGGCCTGTGCTCTGTGTCATTAGTTCCTTTTTACTCTTAAGTAATAGCTAGCTACTGAATCCAAAAACCTGATAGATAATGGACATAACAGTGTCAGGTATTTTTAACTATTTTCTTAATGAAATAGGACAAGTGTAATGAGAAACAGTAATGGAATAATTTTGCTGGAAAGCTCCTTGCTATTTTTATATTTCTGGAAAATGTATTCTTTCTATTTGTTGAGAAAAAAAAGCCAGCAAGAGTGCTGAAAGAAATGGCTACAGAATATTTGGTCTCTAACTTAGGTGTATTCTGGGTTACATGATTTAGAGAAGAATCTGTGTCTTGCAGTTAGAAAGATTTTGAATATTTGATAGAAGTGTATTTGGATTCTATTCAAAACTGGATTTCGTAAGTGGCTGGGGTGTTTTTCATTTTTCACATTATAAAGTAGAAAGGAATTTGAAAGGTAGCATGCTTCCTATGGTAATTTCTTCATGCAGCATTCTCTTTTTTTCTGCTTCCAGCAATCTTTTAAATGCATATGCAGTAAATTTTTGGTTTTCAACTGAGAAAATATTTAAAGTCCATCATAAGAATGTGTAATTGGTGAGAATAACTTCATTTCATCATCCCTGTGAGCAGAAATTTGCATGTGTACCATGAAATATTTAGAGATGAAAATTTCATAGAATCAGGCCTTGAAATCTCAATGTTACCTCAGTTTACCTGTTTACCTAGGGAGCTTTCCCTAGGACCTAATTTTGGATCTCTTGGTAACTCTCCGGAGAAGTTTGATACTGGGCTACCCTGTGTCCTTTTTATCTTTTAATATGGTGGGAAATTGATCTAAATCTTGTATCCGTGTGCTGGGATAATTGGCTAGCCACATGTAGGAGCATGAAACTGGATCCTCTTCTCTCACATTATACAAAAATCAACTTAAAAGATGGATTAAGGACTTAAACCTAAAACCGGAAACTATAAAAGTTCTAGAAGATAACATTGGAAAAACCCTTCTAGACATTTGCTTAGGCAAGGATTTCATGACCAAGAACCCAAAAGCAAATGCAATTAAAACAAAGATAAATAGCTGGGACCTTATTAAACTAAAGAGCTTTTGCACGGAAAAAGGAACAGTCAGCAGAGTGAACAGACTACCCACAGAGTGGCAGAAAATCTTCACAATCTATATGTCTGACAAAGGACTAAGATCCAGAATCTACAACGAACTCAAATCAGTAAGAAGAAAATACTCTCATCAGAAAGTGGGCTAAGGACATGAATAGACAATTCTCAAAAGAAGATATACAAATGGCCAACAAACATATGAAAATATACTAAACATCGGCTGGGTGCGGTGGCTCACGCCTGTAATCCCAGCCCTTTGGGAGGCCAAAGTGAGTGGATCACAAGGTCAGGAGTTCAAGACCAGCCTTGATAATGATAAAGACCTGGGCAAGATAATGAAACCTTGTGTCTACTAAAAATACAAACAATTCGCCAGTTGTGGTGGCAGGCGCCTGTAATCCCAGCTACTCGGTAGGCTGAGGCAGAGAATTGCTTGAACCTGGGAGGCAGAAGTTGCAGTGAGCCAAGATCGTGCCACTGCACTCGAGCCTGGGCTACAGAGGAAGACTCCGTCTCAAAAAAAAAAAAAGAAAAGAAAAAAGAAAAAGTACTAAACGTCACTAATGATCAGGGAAATGCAAATCAAAACCACAATGTAATACCACCTTACTTCCACAAGATTAGCGGTAATCAAAAAAAAAAATAAAAAAACAGTAGATGTTGGCATGGATGCAATGAACAGGGAACGCTTCTGCACTGCTAGTGGGAATGTAAACTAGTACAGCCACTATGGAAAACAGTGTGGAGATTCCTTAAAGAACTAAAAGTAGAAGTACCATTTGACCCAGCAATCCCACTACTGGGTATCTATCTACCCAGAGGGAAAAAAAGGTCATTATTTGAAAAAGATACTTGCACACACATGTTTATAGCAGCACAGATCACAATTGCAAAATCGTGGAACCAATGCAAATGCCCATTGGTCAACAAGTGGATAAAGAAACTGTGATTTATATATATATATATATATGATGGAATACTACTCAGCCATAAAAAGGAATGAATTAACAGCATTTGCACTGTCCTGGATGAAATTGGAGACTATTATTCTAAGTGAAGTAATTCAAGAATGGAAAACCAAACATCGTATGTTCTCACTGATACGTGGGAGCTAAGCTATGAGGACTCAAAGGCATAAGAATAATTCAGTGGACTTTGGGGACTTGAGGGGAAGAGTGGGAGGGGAGTGAGGGATGAAAGACTACAAATAAGGTGCACTGTATACTGCTTGGGTGATGGGTGGACCAAAATCTCACAAGTCACTACTAAAAAACTTATGTAACCAGATACTACCTGAACCCTGATAACTTATGGAAAAATATAAATAAATAAATAAGTCTTGTATCCGTGAATCAAGTTGTTTAATTTCAGTCATTTCATTTGAATCAATTGTTAAATTGTTTAATTTGTATTAATTTCTTGACTGTTGATGTAAATAGTGACTAATACACAGAGATTTGATGCCTCTCTCAGAAATAACATACTGAGGAAATACAACAAAAACAGATTTTGGACTACTGTTTTCTATAAATATTTAAAAAGTAAATGATGTTCATGCTTTATCTGGAGTCCTGATCAGAGGTTAGTAAGTTTATTGCCATACTGAAAAAATTTTTAATCCTGTTGCTCCGTAACTTTGATTAGTATTTTATTAACAAATCAGAGTTAGATTTCTGTGTTCTCAAAATTCAGTACAGTTCCCCTCATACATTGCTAGTGGAAATGAAAATCTGTACAGCTGCTTTGGAAAAGTTTGGCAGTTTCCTAAAGTTAAACATAGAAAAATTACCATCTGAGCCAACAGTTCTACTCCTAAGTATATCTTAAGAACATTGAAAACCTAAGTCTACACACAAACTTTTGTACCAATGTTCATAGCAACATTATAATAGTCAAAAAGTGGAAACAACCCAAATTTGTATTAACTGATGAATAAATAGATTAAATGTGGTATATCTATACAGTGGAATATCATTTGGCATAAAAAAAAGATTGAACCTTGAAAACGTTGTTCTAAGTGAAGTAAGGTTGTCACAAAAAGCTATAAATACATATGATTTCACTTACAAGAAATGTCCAGGTAGGCAAATTCATGGAAACAAAAAGTAGATTGGTGGTTGCCAGGGGCTGGGGAAATGGGGAATGTAGAATGACTGGTGATGAGTATAGGTTTTCTTTTTTGCGTGATCAAAATATTCTGAAATTAGAACATGGTGATGTTTAAACAACCCTGTAAATACTCTGAAAACCACTAGCTCTTGTGTATTTTAAAAGGGTGAGTTTCATAGTTTGTGAATTATATTTCAGTACAGCTGCATAAAATTAAATACATTTAAGTGTGGAACAAAATAGCTGTTATGTGTGCTGTATTTTATTCCTTAATTTTAAAAGTCCCAAATTAAATTTTCTTCTTCTTTAGAGGAATAACTCCCTTCCTGATGAGAATAATATCGCAAGGCTTCAGGAAGAACTCATTGCTGTGAAACTGAGAGAAGCAGAAGCCATTATGGGTTTGAAAGAACTTAGACAGCAAGTCAAGGATTTAGAGGAACACTGGCAGGTATTTTAATATATTTTTTGTGCTTTTTAAAAAGAGAATAAAACCCAAATTTCCAATATGTAAGAGTTTGAAGTACCTGATGACCTACAGTAGGAGATGAGTTTAAAGTGAGAGAGACCCTGTTTAATGTCAAAATTGAGAGTATTTATAAACTGAAAGTGCTCTTAGGCTGTTTCTCTCTCTTTAATTCTTATAATAAAATAAAAGATACAGTAGATATCGGATCATATTTTTGTAATTGTACCGTTGTGCCTTGTATAACTTTTTCTGAAAAACTGTAAAAGTATTCTATATTGTACATATTTTATCTTACGTTGATATTAAGTCCATTGTTGGTTAGTGTGAAACACCAGAAGAGTGACAACATTATAAATTTAGTGTATAAATTAGTAACTTAGTTACCTCACCAAATAAATGACATTTATCTGGTATATGACCACAAATTTATTCATGTATGAGAGAAATGTTGACAAGGAACAAAATACATATTCTATATAAGGACCAAAATTAGGCGTTGACATTGTCATGCCGTTTTTTTAAAACGTGTTTTTACAAAGTATCAGATTGCAATAAACTTGAAATTTTAAAACAAAAAAGACAAAATTTGTACTTTGTCACAGATATTTTGAGAAACACTGCCCTTAACTTCTAACATTCCTTCCTTAAGGATGGCCCCATTTTTTTTTCTAATTTATTGGGATTTCACTGAAGATAATATGAAAAATCTCTCATTAAAAAAATTACAGTGAAAATTGTATTCTTTTCAAGAATTAATCTGCAGTATATAGAGAAAAAAATTTGAACTATATTTGAGTTTGTGTCCCAGATCTGCACTGGCTGTGTGATACTCCTGAAGTTATTTAATCACAGTGTTCATTTTCTTACCTGTGAAAAACCAAAAATGTTACCACATACATTGCCAAATGTTCCCTGGAGGGACAAAATTGCCCCAGTTGGGAACCAATAATGGCAATAATGTGAATGATGCTTTCTAAAATTGTTTAATGTGGTGATCCTGGGCAGTGAATTCTGAAAGTGCCCTTCTTTCTTCTCGGGTCTCTTTTCTCCAATAAATTCTATCTTTTTTTTTTTTTTTTTTAAAGTACAGACGAGGTTTCATCATGTTGGCCAGGCTGGTCTCGAACCCCTGACCTCAGGTGATCTGCCTGCCTCGGCCTCCCAAAGTGCTGGGATTACAGGTGTGAGCCACCGTGCCTGGCCAATAAATTCTATCTTAAATATGCTTAAGATCTGCAAAGGTCTTTTTATGAAACCCTTTTATTCAGATGATAATAGTGCCTGATTAATAGGATTTTCTAGGGATTAAATAAAATAATGTGTGGAAAGTGTTTTATATAGCACAGGCCTGAAATAAGTGCTCAGTAATATTAGCTCTGATTTTGATACTAAGAGTACTTGCTGCAATATAATTTTTTATGCTTTAGCGCCACTTAGCTCGTACTACTGGGAGATGGAAAGACCCACCGAAGAAAAATGCTATGAATGAGTTACAAGATGAACTGATGACCATTCGACTTAGAGAAGCTGAAACACAGGCAGAAATAAGAGAAATAAAACAAAAGATGATGGAAATGGAAACACAGGTATGATGGGAAAGCCCAGTATCTTTAAAAAGTATCATTAGCTGATCAAGGGTTTGTGCACAGATTGTATCATCTAGAATAGAGATAAAAGGTGAAGATATGAAACTCTATAGACTGCAGTTTTCTAGCCCAAATGAAGATGGCAAAAAATTTTTATATTGGATTTCAGAGGTTTAATCCTTCTTTGACCCATTCAACAAAGTTCAAGCCAGTCAAATTTTATTTGACTTTATTGGGTAAAACTCGTAGCATTGCCGTGCTGCATGACTTGAGAAGGAACACTATGTAGAGCAAAAGTTTTCAACCTCAACACTTTTAACATTTTTGGCTAGAAGATACTTTGTTTTACGGAGCTGGTCCGTGCGTTGTAGATGTTTAGCAGCATCCCTGGCCTCTACCCACTAGTTGCCAGTAACGTCTCTCCTATCCCAGGTTGTGACGACCAAAAATGTTTCCACATACATTGCCAGATGTCCCCTGGGGGGCAAAATTGCCCCAGTTGGGAACCACTGATGTATACTATAATGTGAATGATGCTTCCTAAAGTTGTTTAATGTGGTGACCCTGGGCAGTAAATTCTAAAATTGCCCTTCTTTCTTCTCAGGTCTCTCTTCTCTCCAATAAATTCTATCTTAAATATATTTAAGATCTGCCAAGGTCTTTTTATGAAACCCATTTGCATGGTAAAGGCACATTTGGTTTTCATGTGGTACATTTGTTTGGACCATATTCTTATACTCTGTGAATGTTTTTAAAGTATTTATTCAGTCAGTAGGGGGCATAGTTAACTCATACATCATTCTGTATTCCAGTGTGCAAAATGATCATAATCTCAAACATGGTAACATGAATATGTAATTTCTTCAAAATAAATATATCTTGTTTTTTTTGAACATTGTTCAAAGTTATTTTCTTATATTTTTCTTGTATTATTCTATATAAAATACTTTCCATGCATTATTTTATTCGGTATAATTAAAATAGGAAGAGGTACACTTGAGATTATGAATAGTAGAAGTCTTAAGTTTTACAATGGGAAGTTTTATTTTTGTAATCAGATTTTATTTTAGTATAGATACTAAAGATGAAAACACAGCTTTTGAGCCATTGTTGAGGATTTATTTCACAGTGGGTAGAGGTGAATAAATCAAATCCAACAGACATGGTTTTGAGAACTTGTGAAACACAAAGCACTGCCTCAGCCGTTAAAGGACTTACACTTGGGAAATCAGGTATGCACAGACAGTATTTAATATAACTCAGAAATTTGGTAAGTAGAGAGTTAGACAGGAATTATATGGAGACTAAGAGGGGAAAATTAATTTCAACTAGGTGGTTTGGAGAAAGGTTTCCTAAGGAATTTGTGTTGTGCCTAATACTGTCGCTGACTAATAAGTGTGATTTTGGATGGATTTTGCTGGAAGCAGGATGGTATGAAGCACTGGTTCCTAAATGCCAGCCAGTATTTGGACTGGTGATGATCCATGAAATTTTCACATTGATAAATGAAAAAAAACCAAAACAAAAAAAATCGTATGGTGTAATGGTGGTGATGTATAGTAATCTAAAGAGTATTATATCAAACACTCATGTATCCACCATTTAGATTAAGAAATTTGTCCATGTTTATACATGTAACTCCAGTTCTGTCATTTTAAGGACTTTTAGAAAAGTCTGTCAGTGACTATACCTCAATTTATTGATCCACTCTCCTTTTTGCTCTTGCGAACAGTGCTACTCTGAACATTCTTGCTTAGGTTTCCTTGTGTATATCTTCAAGAGTTTCTTAAGTACAAAGGTTCTTATCATTTTTGTGTTTGTCTCTGCCATCAACACTGTTGGCAGTAGACCCCTTCTTAAAATAATATTTTTTAATGCATAAATCCCAGCCACTTTTATTGAGGTATAGTTATCAAAATACTAAAAACATATTTGTGATGGAGATCACATACACAGAGATACAACACATTCCCATTGCTCGATTCAGGTTTTTAATATTTTAGATTTAGTTTTTTTTTTTGTTTTTTGTTTTTTTTTTTAAGATGGAGTCTTGCTCTGTCTCCCAGGCTGGAGTGTAGTGGCCGGATCTCGGCTCACTGCAACCTCTGCCTCCTGGGTTCAGGCTATTCTCCTGCCTCAGCCTCCTGAGTAATTGGGATTACAGGCGGCCACCACCGTGCCCGGCTAATTTTTGTATTTTTAGTAGAGATGGGGTTTCACCATGCTGGCCAGGCTAGTCTTGAACTCCTGACCTTGTGATCCGCCCACCTCCGCCTCCCAAAGTGCTGGGATTACAGGTGTGAGCCGCCGCGCCCTGCCTAGATTTAGATTTCTTAAGATAAGTTGTACTATATTTTTTCCCATCTTAATTTGTTTGTATGTGTTTTTATCTCTGATAAACAGCATATAGTTGGTTACTTTTAAAAATACAGTCTGATAAATGATTGTTCAACTCTCAATAGGCTAAAAACTACTGAATATATGTATACTTGAGGGAGGTCAATTTTATAATATGTGAACTGTATCTCAATAAAGCTATAAAAACTGGCTGGGTGCAGTAGCTAAAGCATGTAATCCCAACATTTTGGGAGGCGAAGGCAGGTGGATCACCTGAGGTCAGGAGTTTGAAACCAGCCTGGCCAACATGGTGAAACCCCATCTCTACTAAAAATACAAAAAAATTAGCCGGGCGTGGTGGCACATGCCTGTAGTCCCAGCTATTCGGGAGGCTGAGGCAGGAGAATCGGTTGAACCCAGTAGGTGGAGGTTGCAGCAGTGAGCCAGGATCACGCCACTGTACTCCAGTCTGGGTGACAGAGCAAGACTCCACCTCAAAGAAAAACAAAAAAAACTAAAAACTAAAAACCATTTAGTCTCATAGTTTCTTTTACCATCATGTTTGGTCTCAGTTTTGTGATTTTATTTGGATGGATATCTGTCACCTTGCTAGCTATTTTGTTTATTCTGTCTGTTCTTTGTTTCTTTATTTTTTTTCTACCTTCTCTTGGATTTATTAGATATTTATTGTGATTCCATTTTTATCTTCACATTTGATTTATTTATTTATACATCTTTCAAGAGTTTTTTTAGTGGTTGTTCTAGGTTTTACAATAAATAGAGTGTACCTTCAAATAATAAGTTATAAATAATAAATGAATAAATATTACACTTCATGTGTAATCTAAGGCTCTTTCAACAGTGTATTTTCAAATCTTTCTACCTCTTTTGTGAAATTGTCATACATTTTACATATTGTCCAAACATATATACTACTAATTTTGCATTAAAGTTATCTTTCATAGAAATTGAAAAACTTTTAATGAAATGTGTTTTTCCTTCAAGATATTCTGTTTCAGCAGTCTGTGCAGATCCATGTTTCTGTCTGGTATCTTATTTTTTCTGCTGTAAGAATTTCTTTTATCATTTTCTTTAGTGCTGGTTTTTGTTTGAGAAAATGTTTATTTCTTCAATTTTAAAAGATATATTTGCAGGATATTGAATTCTGCCTTGACAGTTTTTTTCTTATAAAACTTTAAATCACTCTACTATCTTCTTGTCAGAAACCATGCCAGCCAGCACTGTGTTGTAATTCTTATTTTTGTTCCTCAACATGTAACGTACTTTTTCCTCTAGTTGCTTTCAAGCTTTTCTCTTTATAGCAGGTTGAATATGATATACCTAGATCTGTTTTTTTTTTTTCTCTGAGTTTCTTTGATTTATAGATTTGTGTATGCCATAAATTTTGGAAAATTCTTGGTTGTTATTTCTTTTTCTTTTTTTTTTAAAGATGAAGTTTCACTCCCGTTGCCCAGGCTAGAGTGCAATGGCGTGATCTCGGCTTACTACAACCTCTGCCCCCTGGGTTCAAGCCATTCTCCTGCCTCAGCCTCCGAAGTAACTGGGATTACAGGCATGTGACACCAAGCCTGGCTAATTTTGTATTTTTAGTACAGACGGGGTTTCTCCCTGTTGGTCAGACTGGTCTCAAACTCCTGACCTTAGGTGATCCGCTGGTCTCGGCCTCCCAAAGTTCTGGGATTACAGGCGTGAGCCACCATGCCCGGCCCTTGGTTGTTATTTCTTCAAGTATTTCTTCTCACGCTCTCTTCTTCAGGGGTTTCAATTATACATATGTTAGATTGTTCAAGGTTGTCTGACAACTCTTTGTTGCTCTGTTCTTTTTGTCCCTATTATTTTTCTCTTTCTGTTTTCAGTTTCCATTGACTAAAACATTTTTGCTGACAAGTTATTAAGTTCACTCATTCTTTCCATTGCTTTGTGGAGTTGTTTGATGAGCCACTGAAGGCATTCTTTACATCTGTTACCATTTTTCATTTCTAGCCTTTCTTTAAAAAAAAAATTTTTTTTTCAAAGAGAAAGGGTCTCACTGTGTTGCCCAGGCTGGTCTCGAACTCCTGAGCCCAGTGATCCTCCCACCTCAGCCTCCCCAAAGTGCTAGGATTACAGCCACGAACCACTGTGCCCAGCCCATCTCTAGCTTTTCTTTTTGACTCACAGTTTTCATTTTTCTGCTGATATTACCTGTCTAATCTTATATGATTTTCACCTTTACCTTAGAGCCTTTAGTATAGTAATCACAGTTATTTTAAATTCTCTGTCAGCTATTGTATTAGTCAGGGTTCTCTAAAGGGACAGAACTAATAGGATATATATATATAAAGGGGAGTTTATTTAAAGTATTAACTTACACGATCACAAGGTCCCACAATAGGCTGTTTATAAGCTGAAGAGCAAGGAGAGCCAGTCCAAGTCCCAAAACTGAAGAGCTTGAAGTCCAGTGTTCGAGGACAGGAAGCATCCAGCATGGGGGAAATATATAGGCTGGGCCAGTCTCTCTTTTTCACATTTTTCTGCCTGCCTTATATCCGCTGGCAGCTGATTAGATTGTGCCCATCAGATAAGGGTGGATCTACCTTCCCCAGCCCACTGACTCAAATGTTAATCTCTTTTGGCAACACCCTCACAGACACACCGAGGATCAATACTTTGTATTGATCTTGGATATTAACTCAATATTAACCATCACAAGTCCGTCTTTTGTCAACTTGAACCTATGCACATCTCCTGAGATCATACATAATCTTCAAATAAAGACAATAATGCGGTAATAATTACACCTAACGTAATACAGCTATCCTTTGTACAACCGGAAATGCACCAATCCCCGACTCAAAAACTATTACATAAAGTTAACAATACTTAAATGCTGATATGAAGTCAATAAATCTTGTGTCACATGATAAAATATATTTTCTTAGTACAAATATACATACACAAACATGATTTTAACAAAAGGAGGAAATACTCATGACTATTACAGTCCTTGTTTCTGCAGCTGGTCACGTAGTGGTATCTGGTATTGATGACTGCCTTCTGTTACCCATTCTGTATTCCCTTTGCTTTCAGCAAGCAGCTCAGCAGGTTGTGTTTTTTTTCCTGGTGGAGTGACCCAAACCTTCATTCCTGAGGGGTCTGGGCCATTTGTATTCCTGCCTGGATTGGGATGTTGTAGTTTCCCGTTGACCTGAATCACAGGGCATGGTAATACTAAGATGCCCTGATGGATCTCCTGTATTCCATGCATACTCTTCCTTACCTCTGTTGTGCAGTAGTAGGCTGATTTCGTCTTGATTGTCTGGGTCAGTCATCCCAGCCAACACTGTAACTCCTTTCTTAACCTGTTGACTTAAAGGTAGCAGGAGCCCAAAATGTCCAGGTGGCAATCTTAACTTCCAGTTTAATGGAGTTGTTGTTGTGTCTTCTGGTGGTAGCGTTCCTCACTCTGGAACTAAGACCTGTAGGCCAGCAGAATTAATGTTGAGGGAATAGGAAGCAAAAATTTTGCTAGTGGATCACTAGGGGTGATGGTGAGTGGTGCCACTTCTACTTCCACCCCTTGATTCCTGGACCCATGAATCCTGGCTATGGGAGAAACAGTACCATATATTGGATGCTGATTCAGAGCATACACGGCCTTCTGGAGACCTTTGGCCCAGCCCTGCAAAGTGTTGTCACCTAGTTGACATTGTAATTGTGACTTCAAAAGGCCATTCCACCATTCTATCCATCCAGCTGCTTCAGGATGATGGGGAACATGGTAAGATCAGTGAATTCCATAAACGTGAGCCCACTGCCACACTTCTTTGGCCATAAAGTGAGTGCCTTGGTCAGAGGCAATGCTGTGTGGAATACCATGATAGTGGTTAAGGCATTCCGTGAGTCAACAGATGGTAGTCTCGGCAGAAGCATTACGTGCAGGATAGGTAAACCCATATCCAGAGTAAGTGTCTGTTCCAGTGAGGACAAACCTCTGCCCTTTCCATGATGGAAGAGGTCCAATATAATCAACCTGCCACCGGGTAGCTAGCTGATCACCCTAAGGAATGGTGCCATATCAAGGGCTTGTTGGTCTCTGATGCTGGCAAGTTGGGCACTCAGCAGTGGCTGTAGCCAGTTCAGCCTTGGTGAGTGGAAGTCCATGTTGCTGAGAGCATGTGTAACCTCCATCCGTGCCACCATGGCCACTTTGTTCATGGGCTTATTGGGCGACAGTGGGTGGCTGGGAAAAGAAACTGAGGGGTGTCCTCAGAAGGGGTCATCCTATCCACTCAATTATTAAACTCCTCCTCTGCTGAGGTCACCCGTTGGTGGGCACTCACATGGGATACAAATGTCTTCACAGTTTTTGGCCACTCAGAGAAGTCCATCCACTTACCTCTTCCCCAGATTTCTTTGTCTCCAATTTTCCAATCATGCTTCTTCCAAGTCCCTGACCAACCAGCCAAACCATCAGCTACATGAATCATTGTATACTCGCACATCTGGCCAGTTATCCTTCCATGCAAAGTGCATAGCCAGGTGCACTGCTCAAAGTTCTGCCCAGTGGGAAGATTTACCTTCACCGCTGTCCTTCAGGGATGTCCTAGAAAGGGGCTGTAGTGCTGTGGCTGTCCACTTTCAGGTGGTTCCTGCATATCGTGCAGAAACATCTGTGAACCAGGCCCTGGTCTTCTCTTCCTCTGTCAGCTGATCGTAGGGAACTCCCCATGAGGCCATCAGTGCAGGCTGGGGGAGAGAAGACAGGATGGCAGGAGTGGAGACCATGGGCATTTGAGCTACTTCCTCATGGAATTTACTTGTCCCTTCAGGACCTGCTCAGGCCTAATCACGTGTATACCACTTCCATTTGATGATGGAGTGCTGCTGTGCACAGCCCACTTTATGACTAGATGGGTCAGAAAGTACCCAGTTCATGATATACAGTTCAGGTCGCATGGTGACTTGATGACCCATAGTCAGTTCGTGACTATGATGAACCATGGTTCAGTTTCCACCAAAGCCCAATAACAGTCCAGCAGCTGTCTCTCAAAAGGAGAGTAGTTGTCTGCAGAAGATGGCAGGGTCTCGCTCCAAAATCCTAGAGGTCTCTGCTGTGACTCACCTGTAGGGGCCATGAATCTCTGTTTTTGTAATTCAAATTAGTATTTTGTCCATTCGACCTAGAAGTTTTCTGCTTGTATAAATTAAGTAGGAATCCTGCAGGCTTCCTATCAATTTCACTTCTAGGAACACCATGATTAATTAGCCAATACCAGAGTTCTAAACAAGTCAGACTATTTTGATTGCCCCTTTGCCGCTGCTGTTCATTACAGTAGCTACGTCCACCTTGCCGTTGATGGTTAAGTACTGTCACTTGGCCGCTGCCACCTTGGGATTCAATTATTCCCTTTGTATTTAAATTTTGTAGTTGAGTAACTGCAGTTCCCACCGTTAGATCTGACATACTGCGAAGAGCAATTACAGGGCTCTTCAAAGATACAGGTGCTGCCCTCACAAATCTATTTCAAAAGGCATTGGTCAAGAGTATGTCTTCTGGACCCTCCCAGCTGAGATGAGTAGGTCTAAAGTGACTAATCCACTCCACCATCCCAATCTCCCTAAACCTTTGGATCCCATCCTCTACATTAAACCAAGGGAGAGGCCGGGCGTGGTGGCTCAAGCCTGTAATCCCAGCACTTTGGGAGGCCAAGACGGGCGGATCACGAGGTCAGGAGATCGAGACCATCCTGGCTAACACAGTGAAACGCCGTCTCTACTAAAAAAATACAAAAAACTAGCCGGGCGAGGTGGTGGGCGCCTGTAGTCCCAGCTACTCAGGAGGCTGAGACAGGAGAATGGTGTAAACCCGGGAGGTAGAGCTTGCAGTGAACCAAGATCTGGCCACTGCACTCCAGCCTGGGCGACAGAGCGAGATTCCGTCTCAAAAAAAAAACCCAAGGGAGATCAGGAGTTTCCAGCTCACTCACTGTGAGCCATCTTCTAATCCATCTTTCAGCCAAGAAAATAACTATTAGAACCTTTTTTAACCCCCAGAGTTGCAACATTAAATGCTGAGTCCCTACTTAGTGGGTCCAAATCAATAAATTCAGCCTGATCCAACTCTGTGTTCCTTTCACCATTATCCCATACCCTTAATATCCATTCCCATGGCCTGTTTTCCAGATTTCTGTTTATATAAATTAGAGAACTCAAACATTTTTTTTTCAAATGTAGCACACCTCATGGGTCACACTGTCAACCTCACCTCTAGGGGCCCACTGAGACTTTAACCTAGCTATAGGTCTAGAAGCAAACAGGTGTTGGGGGTGGCTCCTGAGAAGAATCAACATTATCTTGCCTGGCAACTTCCTCAGGGGAGGGCATCAATGTTGCCTCAGGCAGTGCAGGGTTCATTTCCTCAGACCAAGGTGGAAAGGCTGATGGCAGCATGGGTCGGGAAGGGGTTGTTACTACTACTAGGGATGGGGAAGCTGTTCCTTCTGATAAAAAAAGGTTCATCTGAGTTTACAAACTCAGTGTCCCCAGCTTCATCAGGGTCCTCCCACACATCCCCATTCCAAGTTTTAGGGTCCCATTGTTTTCCAATCAATGCCTTCACTTTAACAGTAGACACCTGACAAGGCTGTGCATGCATCTTTCGTTGCAGGTCAGCCACTCTCATGAAGAGCTTGTGACTGTCTACTCTCATTCAAGGCAGTCTTAGCAGATTTGAGGCTTAGTATCTGCTTCTGAAGCTGGGAGACAGAATCCCTGAGTTCATCATTTTCTTTCATCACTTTGTCCAGTGAACTCAGGAGCAACCAACCAACTTCATTACATCCCTTGGTTCTCCACATATAGTGAACGGTATTATGTATAGAGTCACTAAATTGCTTGCCTCTCACAAATAGTAAATCAGGAGTGTCAAATGCACTTATTTTGCATAACTCTAAACAGTTCATGCCAAGAAGTATCAGTGTGCTTCATACTATTAGAAGTAGCATTTTTGGGTCTAATCATATTAAGTAGCCAACTCCAGAAACCCCCAAACCAATGAAATAACTCCAACCTTAATATTCTGTTCCTCTAGAACCACTCCTGGTACCAATATCTGTATTAGTCAGGGTTCTCTGGAGGGACAGAACTAATAGGATATATACAGCAATAATATATATATATATAAAACATATGTAATATGTTATATAATGTTATATAATATGTATGTTATATATAAATGCACATATATATAACTCCTATATATACATATATATGTATATAGGAGTTTATTAAGTATTAACTTACACGATGGCAAGGTCCCACAATAGGCCATCTGCAAGATGGGGAGCAAGAAAAGCCAGTCTGAGTTCCAAAACTGAAGAACTTGAAGTCTGATGGTGGAGGGCAGGAAGCATCCAGCATGGGACAAAGATGTAGGCTGGGAGGCTGGGCCAGTCTCTCCTTTTCACATTTTTCTGCCTGCTTTATATTGGCTGGCAGCTGATTAGATTGTGCCCACCAGATTAAGGGTGGATCTGCCTTTCCCATCCCACTGACTCAAATGTTAATCTCTTTTGGCAACACCCTCACAGATACACACGGGATCAATACTTTGTATCCTTCGATCCAATCAAGTTGACACTCAGTATTAACCATCACAGATATTTTTAACATCTGTGTCATATGTAATGCTGGTTCTGTTGATTGCTTTGTCTCTTGGGAGTGCTTTGTTTTTCCTTGCCTTTTGCTATGCTTTGTAATTTTTTTTTTTTTTTTGAGACGGAGTCTTGCTCTGTCGCCGAGGCTGGCGTGCAGTGGCTAGATCTCAGCTCACTGCAAGCTCCGCCTCCCGGGTTTAGGCCATTCTCCTGCCTCAGCCTCCCGAGTAGCTGGGACTACAGGCGCCCGCCACCTTGCCTGGCTAGTTTTCTGTATTTTTTAGTAGAGACGAGGTTTCACCATGTTAGCCAGGATGGTCTCGATCTCCTGACCTCATGATCCGCCCGTCTTGGCCTCCCAAAGTGCTGGGATTACAGGCTTGAGCCACCGCGCCCGGCCCCGCTTTGTAATTTTTTTTGTTGAAGGCTGGATAGCTTGTGTAGGACTGCGGACTAAGTCAAATAGTTTTTCTTCCTGGAAATGGGCACATTTTTCCTTCTGCTAGGCCTTTAATGTGGGAGATTGCAGTTAATATAGTCCAGAGATGGGCTGACTTTGAGGTTTGTTGTTTCTGTGGTTATCATCAGTGCACCACAGGCTTCAAATTCCCTTAGCAATACCTTATTTTTAGAGTAGGAGCTGGTTTGCCAGAGGGATTTTGTGTCTTTAGGTCTTCCCTTTGCATAACACTTTAAAAGGGTCTGTCTTCAGCAGTATTCCATTTGTTACTTATTACAGAAGAGTTGGAGGGGCAACAGTGTTTTCTGTTGTTCTGATGAAGTCTCAGTCTTAGACAGGCACAGTGGCTAATGCCTATAATCCCCAGGACTTTGGGAGGCCCAGGCAGGAGGATCACTTGAGGCCAGGAGCTTGAGACCAGCCTGGGCAACATAGTGAGACCTTGTCTCATATAAAAATTTTTAAAAATCAACCAGGCGTGGTAGTATGTGCCTGTAGTCCCAGCTACTTGAGAGGCCGAGGTGGGAGGATCGCTTGAGCCCAGGAGTTTGAGGCTGTAGTGAACTATAACACCACTGCGGTCCAGCCTAAGCCACTCCAGCCTAAACCACAAAGCAAGATCCTGTTTCTAAATTAAAAAAAAGAAATGGCCGGGCATGGTGGCTCACACCTGTAACCCCAGCACTTTGGGAGGCTGAGGTGGGTGGATCACCTGAGGTCAGGAGTTCGAGGCCAGCATGGTGAAACCCCGTCTCTACTAAAAATACAAAAATTAGCCAGACGTGGTGGTGTACACCTGTAATCCCAGCTACTTGGGAGGCTGAGACAGGAGAATCACTTGAATCTGGGAGGCAGAGGTTGCAGTGAGCCAAGGTCGCACCATTGCACTCCAGCCTGGGCAACAAGAGTGAAACTCCGTGAAAAAAATAAATAAATAAAGTAAAAAATAAATAAATTCAGTCTTAGGCTTCATTATGTCCTTTGATCTGGTGCATTTGGTCTTTAGTGCTCCTGCCTACCCCTAGATGTAGTCCTAGGCACAAAACGCAGTTCTGCCCTTCCCTAAGATGCAGTGGCTTTCACCAGTGCCCCAAAGACAATAGTTGGCCCTGATCCACACAGATTAAAGCATATATTCCCTAGAGGAGACAGGCAAAGTTTAGCACCTTCCCATAGTGACTGCTGTTCCCCTTCCTGAGTCCTGTATCATGAAGGTTTTTTTCTCAACACTCTCACCAGTCTTTTTTGTGTGTACCTGTTGGAGTACCTGAAGAAAAGTGTGCAAGAGTTTATGAACTTAGGCTCTAAGTCTGCTGCCTCCTGAGCCTCCACACTGTCTAGCCAGCCAATACTTAGCTTCCACCAGTTTGATATTTATTCTAGCTGTATCATTCTTAGCTTGTGGCTGCATCTGCTCTGCCCCAGGTGAGAAAGTGCTTAAATCCCATTGCAACTCTCCTGGGAGGCTCTGGGGTTGAACTTAGAGTTTGGCTGGCTTTTTTTCTTTTCCTTTTTTTTTTGAGATGGAGTGGAATGATCTCGGCTCGCTGCAACTTCCGCTTCCCAGGTTCAAGCAATTCTTCTGCCTCAGCCTCCTGAGTAGCTGGGACTACAGGCGCCCACCACCATGTCTGACTAATTTTTTTTTTTTTTTTTTTGTATTTTTAGTAGAGACAGGGTTTCACCGTGTTAGCCAGGATGGTTTCGATCTCCTGACCTTGTGATCTGCCTGCCTCAGCCTCCCAAAGTGCTGGGATTACAGGTGTGAGCCACTGCACCCGACCCACTTTCTTAAAGTAAATTTACTTTTTTCTTGTGTGATAGTTTAGCTCAGTATACTACTATAGGGTGAAATTTCTTTTTTAAGCATTATGAATTTTTGCTGTTGAAATATCTGCTAGACATTTCATTACCCTTCCTTTATAGGTCTCAGTTTTTCCCTTGATTTGCCTCTTTAGCATTCTAAGTTTTGTTACAGTGTATCTTGGTAGGGATTTATTTGTTTTTATCCTGGTTGGAACTAATCGTGTTTCCTAAAGTGTAGATTTATATCTTTTGTTTCTTAAATTGTAAAAAGTTCTCAGCTATTACCATCTCTTAAACCATCGTATCTCACTTTTTTTTACTATTTATCCTGCAACCCCTATTAGGTTTGGACCTATTTTGGACCTTATTCTCTTTTCTGTCTAATGACCTCTTCTGGGACACTAATTATTTCTTCAGTACAGCTAATCTCCAGTCTAACCCATTCATTGAATTCAGTGGCTGTATTTATAGAAATTTTCTTTGGTTATTTTTCTGATTTGCTTAATTTTTTTTGATAGTGACTTGTTCTTTGCTTATGTTTTGGCATCTTCCTTTTATGTCATTAATATTGTAATTTTAAACATAACCTATGTTATATAAAGTCCTATAATTTTTTATCTTTAGAGTTCTTAAAATATATTTTTTTCTGCTGTCTCTCACTCATGGTCAATAATTGGGTTTCATGTGTATTATTTATCAACCATAATGTGGAATTATGGTCTTGTGTTCAGGGATGCAGGGAGGGGTTTTATCTGTGGAAATTATTTGCAGCTTACGTCAAAGATGTGTCCCTCTGAAGTGTAGTTATTTGTTTTGATGGTAGCAGGTAAGACAGTAAAAAGAGGCTGTGATACATTTTGAATACAGTGCTAAGAAGTTTACTTAATTTTGTAGACAGACTTATTTGTTGATTCAAAATGAGAAAGAGGCCAGGTGCAGTGACTCCTGCCTGTGATTGCAGGATTTTGGGAGACCAAGATGGAAGGATCACTTGAGTTCAGGAGTTCAAGGCTGGCCTGAGCAACATAGCAAGACCTCATCTCTACTAAAAATTAAAAAAATTATCTGGGCGTGGCAGCACATGCCTGTGGTCCCAGCTATTCAGGAGGCCGAGGTGGGAGGATAGCTTGAGCCTGGAAGATTGAAGCTACAAGTGAGCTATGATTGTGCCTCTGTTCTCTAGCCTGGGCAACACAGCAAGCTCCTGTGAGATGATATCTTAAAAAAAAAAAAAAAAAAAAAGAATGAGAAAGACTACAGTATGTGTTACAGGAAGATAAGTAAAAGTAAAGATAAAGAAAGTTGTAAGTGGTTGAACATTTTGGAGTTTACATCTGTTAGATGACCTACATTTTTTCATTAAAACTAGAGGCAGGGTCTTTTTCATAGGGTGAGGTAAAGTAGGTATAATAATGGCAACAACTGAACATTTATTAAGTATCTAAAATTTCCTGGGTGCAGTGGCTCACGCCTGTAATCTCCCAGCACTTTGGGAGGCTGAGGCAGGTGGATTACTTGAGGTTAGGAGTTCAAGATCTGCCTGGTCAACATGGTGAAATCCTGTCTCTGCTAAAATACAAAAATTAGCCGGGCATAGTGGTGGATGCCTGTAATCCCAGCTACTTGGGAGGCTGAGGCAGGAGAATCACTTGAACCCAGGAGGTGGAGGTTGCAGTGAGCAAAGGTCATGCCACTGCACTCTTGCCTGGGCAGCAAAGTGAGACTCTGTCTCAAAAAAATGAAATGAAATGACATGACATGACATGACATGACATGATTGTATGAGACTGCTTTCATAAACTTTTCTCTCATAATCTAATCTTCACAACGTAGCCTCAAAAGGCAAGTAATACTATCTCTACTGAAATTTGGTAGGATTAAATAACTTGGCCAAGGTTTAAGAACTGTTAAAGGAGAAGTTAGATTTTTACTTCTTTCTGCTATGAAAGTCCCTACTGTTTCTTTCAGGCCTCTGATAGAGTAATTTAGGATTGAGAGAATTCAGGCTGGGTCATACCTGAGTGTGAAAACTATCTCATGTTAGTTCAAGGTCTATATGTTTTTTTAAGCACATTCTGTAATTATAATACAATAAACAGCTAGGATTTATTGCTACATATTAGGCCCTGTTACACGTATTATCTCATTTAATTCTGAAGACACCAAAATGAGGAATAGAAAGTATTTTATGTGCATTTTTCAAATAAGGAAATAGAGACTCAGAGATATTAGCTTGTTTGCTTAATGACCAAATATTAAAACCAGAATTCAAAATCTGTGCTTCATCAAAAGAGACTGTGCTAGACATTGAGAGCATGTAGAAATACACATAGGCCATATTGTGTGACATCAGGTTTACAGCCCAATAAATAGTGATGGTACCTTTTTTTTTCCTTTCCTTTTTTTTTTCTTTTTGAGACAGAGTCTTGTTGTTACCCAGGCTGGAGTGCAGCTGCGTGATCTCAGCTCACTGCAGCCTCCACTTCCTGGGTTCAAGTGATTCTTGTGCCTCAGCCTCCCAAGTAACTGGGATTACAGACATGTACCACCACGCCCGACTAATTTTTGTATTTTTAGTAGAGACAGGTTTCACCATTTTGGCCAGGCTGGTCCCAAACTCCTGGCCACAAGTGATTTGCCCACCTTGGTCTTGAATGCTGGGATTAGAGGCATGAGCCACTGCGCTAGGCATGATGGTACCTTTTGACTGGTTGTGCTTTCTTTCCAGAACTGGAAAGAGGAATTAAACTCACCATTCCTCTATCTATCCACTTTGTACTCCCATTGCCAATCTTAGAAAGGAATGCCTTCAAGTTGTATATAAGCATTTTTATAGTTTACAGCTATTTTTTGTATAAATGGTATATTGAGCTATAATGAGAATTTCTAATATTGACAGTATGCATTCCTTTGGATGACTTGATTTTAAAGGCAGTTTTATCGTATTTTTTAAAGTTGATTTGTTGAATAACACTGACCTAATAACTAGTAACATTTTTAATAGTGTTGTGGTATAAAATGGATAGGTAATTTTTTTTAATTTTTAGATCTTGTAACTATAGTCTGAGTATTTATATTTCTGATTATTAGAACCAGATCAATAGTAACCATCTTCGAAGAGCAGAACAAGAGGTGGTTAGCCTACAGGAGAAAGTGCAGTATCTTTCTGCACAGAACAAAGGACTCCTTACTCAGTTAAGTGAAGCAAAGCGCAAACAAGCAGAGATTGAATGCAAGGTAAATATGTCAATTAACTGATTTTGTTTTTTGTCAATATAATAATGCCTTTTTTGTGTTTGTCTTACTGTGATTAGATTATCTTAAAAACAAAACAAAAAAGCGTGTCCTATTTTCTACTTTTCCTGAACTTGTTTTGGTAGTTGCTGTCAGACCAGGTTAGCTCATCTTGCTTCTGGGGTGGATTTCAGTCAAGAAACATTTTCAGTCACTTCCTTGGTTAATTTAATTTCCTGGATTGGCATTTACTAGTATCTCTTTACAGTTTTTCTTTTGACTGGTAACCCTTTAAAACCGGAGCTTTTAATGGCTTGATCAAAAAAGGTGGATCATTTAGAGAGCTTAGGGCTCCTCTGCTTTGATTGTTATCTTATTAGTGGGCAGTTAACATTGATACATGTTTTCTGGATAGATTAGAGAGCAAGAGAAATGTGTATGTACCAGTGTGTTGGCAAAAATGGGTATATTACCCATTATTATTTTAATCAGTTATATACTTTTACTTTTTTGTGAGGTGTTTGGATTCAAAAAGCATCAAAAGGATTTGAATGCAAGTACATTCTTTCCTGAAATAAATTTACAGTATAGCGGTGGTGAGAGAGTGGGGAAAGGCACGGAGATAGAAGGAGAGGAGGGAGGATTTGCTCTGTGTGTGTGTGTGTGTGTGTGTGTGTGTGTGTGTGTGAGAAATAACTAAAGAAATGACTGTAGACTCGGCATTAGAATGGATTACTAAAGGCAAGTTATGGGATTTTAAAAAAATAAACTAGGCATCCACCTTTCCATGGTGAGATAGCAGGAATGATACCCTTTAAAGATTCCAGCCTTATTATTGTATAAGAAATAAGACTTTTGATGGCACATATAAAGCTGTAATTCCATCAACTTATTCTGGTGTCATTAAAAACCAAGAGTGAAGCTTGAATGGTTTATCAGTGTCACTGAAATCCAGAGATGAAATTACATCCTTATAAATATGCATGGCTGTTACAATGTATACTGACAGAAATCTGTAGGCAGTACTGAAATTCATACTAAAGCACAGTCACTTTTGAAGGATATGACTAAACTAATTTATAAATAAAATAATATTAAATGAGGTTGTATCAATCTGATTTGTCATACCAATATCTGATTGAGTTTTTATGATGCTAAATTGTCTGTGTTGACATCTTGTCGATAACTAAATTTAATCTTTTATTTATTATTGATGTTAGTTTTCCGTAAACATATTTTGATAACGGTGTTACTAGATTTAATATTGCTTCTCAAATGCCCTAGTACCTGTTGAGAAAAGTAAAGTGTTCTTTGGAAATAAATCTTTAAGGAACTTACTGTTGAAAATAATAATTTTCTTTGAACTTGTCTAAGTAATGGGCTCAGATTTAGAATATTAGAGGATTTTATGAACTAATTAGGGATTTTATTTAATTTTTAATTGTTCATTAATACCTCTGTGAAGTATGTTACAGATGCAGACTCTGATATCTCCCCCGTGTTTAAGCTGTGTGTTAATTTATTCAATCTTTCATAATGCCTTTGCAGATTTTGAGAATGACCAATGTATTGTTACCCTAGCACCTAGTACATTCTGATTAAATGTGTATATTTTACCCTGTTATGTTGGAATGATTCAGGAACAAAGTTAATTTTTCAAGAATGCCAGTCCTTGAATTATATAAATCTGATTCATTTTTGTTTAGTATTATAAGATTATAGCTTATGATTAACTTATAATTATTAAAGCTTTTTTATTTTTTGTGTAAAATGTGTGGATATTATTTATAATATTAATGTTATTTTCCCTCTCAACTTAATTTGAATGTTCTCCCTTAAAGTTGAGATATTACAAGCCTATGAACTCCAGTTTCAAAATGCAGAACACTCTAAAACCCTAGAGTTTTTTCATAAATTTCACACAAATTCCTTTGTAGGCGAAACTTAAAATTTGAATTGATATATGGCCATTTATAATTGTTATTTATTCCACTTGATGTGAACATTTGTGTCTCACTGCTTCATTGTATGCAGTGAGCATATTGTTTCACTATGGATGCTGCCTTAGACCCTGCTAGATAATACTAATGTATGGTTTATGCCTCCTATTACTTTTCTAAAATCTGAATTCCAAACACACCTGGTTTATTTTGTTTTGGTTTGGTTTACCACACTAGAATAAGGAAGAAGTGATGGCTGTGAGGCTCCGGGAAGCAGATAGCATAGCTGCTGTGGCTGAACTACGACAACACATTGCTGAGCTTGAAATCCAGGTATCATATGAAAATAATAAAGTACATGTAAAAATATGGTTTCTTCTATCCTCTTTGTCTGAACAGTAACTTAGTCTTTATCCTCATGACTGTGATTCTTTTTTCAATAATCATTCATTTCCAACTTTATTTTTTTTATGGTGGTAAAATAGACATAACACTTACTATTTTAAAGTATACAGTTCTGTGGCATTAAGTGTACTTGACATTGTTGTGCAGCCATCACCACCATCCATTTCCAGAACTTTTTCATCCTCCCTAACTGAACCTCTTTGCCCATTAAATACTAACTTCCCATTCCCCCAGCAACTGGCAACCACCAGCAACTGGAAACCACCATTCTACTTTGTCTCTATGAATTTGACCACTCTGGTTACCTCATGTAAGTGGAATCATACAATACAGTCATATGCTGCATAAGGACATTTCAGTGAGACAACATATATGATGATGGTCCCACAGGATGATAATGAAGCTGAAAAATTCCTGTTTTCTAGTGACTATAGTCATCATTATGTTATAGTGCAACACATTACTCATGTGTTTGTGATGAGACTGGTATAAACAAACCCACTGCACTGCCACTCTTATAAAAGTATAGTACATACAGTTGTGTATAGCACATAATACTTGATAATAAATGACTATGTTACTGGTTCGTATGTTTACTATACTATTTGTTGTTTTGCTATACTATTATTGCTATTTTACAGTCTACTTCTACTTATACAAAAAAACAGTTAACTCTAAGACAGTCTCAGATCCTTCAGGAGGTTTTCCAGAAGGCATTGTTTTCATAGGAGATGACAGCTTCATGCGTGTTACTGTCCCTGAAGACCTTCCAGTGGGACAAGATGTGGAGGTTGAAGATAGTGATATTGGTGGTGCTGACCCTGTGTAGGCCTAAGCTAATATGTGTGTTTGTATCTTAGTTTTTAACACAAATGTTTTAATTTTTTTTTTTTTTAGTTTTTGTTTTTTTTGAGACAGGATCTCACTCTGTTGCCCAGGCCGGAGTTTAGTGGCACAGTCATAGCTCACTGCAGACTCCAACTCCTGGTTCAAGCAGTCCTCATCAGCTTCCCCAGTACCTGGGACTACAGGCACACATGACCACGCCCAGCTTATTTTTTTATTTATTTAGTAGCAATGAGGTCTCACTCTGTTGGCCAGGCTGGTTTCGAACTCCTGGGCTTAAGTGATCCGCCCACCTCTGCCTCCCACAGTGCTTGGATTACAAGCATGAGCCACCGTGCCCAGCCTTAATTTTTTTTTAACTTAAAAAAATTTTTTGTTCATCAGGCACAATGGCTTATGCCTGTAATCCCAGCACTTTGGGAGACTGAGGCGGGCAGATCACTTGAGCCCAAGAGTTTGAAACCAACCCGGCCAACAAAGTGAGACTCTGTCTCTACAAAAAATACAAAATAAAATTAGCTGGACCTGGTGGTGCACTATAGTCCCAGTCCTAGCTACTCAGGAGGCTGAGGTGGGTGGGTTGCCTGAGCCTGGGAGGTCAAGGCTGTAGTAAGCCATGATCACACCACTGCGCTCCAGCCTGGGCCACAGAGTAAGACCCTGTTTCAAAGAATATATTTACTAAAAATAAAAATTAAAAATAGAAAAAAGCTTACAGAATAAATATATAAAAAAGAAAATATTTTATACACCTGTACAATATGTTTGCTAAGCTAAATGTTATGAGAGTCAAGAAGTTTAAAAAACTGAATTTATAAAGTTACAGTAAGTGATAGTTAATTTATTATTGAAAGAAAAACCATTTTTTATAATTTAGTGTAGCCTAACTATACAATGTTTATAAAGTTTACAGTAGTGTCATGTCCTAGGCCTTCACATTCACTCACCACTTACTTACTAACTCACCTAAAGCAACTTCCAGTCCTGCAAACTTCATTCTTGGTAAGTGCTCTATACGGGTATACCATTTTTTATCTTTTATAACATACTTTTCCTGTGCCTTTTCTGTGTTTAGATACGCAAATACTGACCATTGTGTTACAGTTGCCTACAGTGCCCAGTGCAGTAACATGCTGTGCAGGTTTGTAGCCTAGGAGCAATAGGCTATTCCATGTAGCCTAGGTATGCAGGAAGCTATACCATGTAGGTTTGTGTAAGTGCACTCCATGGTGTTTGCATGATGAAATTGCCTAACGATGCATTTCTCAGAACACATCCCCATTGTTAAGAGGTGTGTGACTGTATTTGTCCTTTTGTGACTGGCTTATTTCACTTAATGTTCTCAATGTTCATCCATGTTATAGTGTATGTACAAATTTTCTTCATTTTTAAAGCTGAATAATATTCCATTGTATGTATATACACGTTTTTTGTCTATTCATTCATTGATGACATTTAGGGTGCTTCCATGTTTCAGCTATTGTGAATAATGCTGCTATGAACACAGGTGTACAAATTTCTGTTCAGGTCCCTGCTTTTACTTCTTTTGAGTACATGGAAGTGGAATTGCTGGATCATATAGTAATTGTTTAATTTTTTAAGAAATTGCCACACCATTTTCCACAGAATCTATACCATTTTACATTTCTACCAGCAATGCATGAGGATTTCATTGTTTTCCACATTCTCACCAACACTTGTTAATTTTCTGTTGTTGTTTTTATAATTACCATCCTAATGGGTGTGAAGTGGTATCTCATTGTGGTTTTGATTTGCATTTCCCTGATGATTTGCTGTGTTGGGCATACTTTCATGTGCTTATTTCGCATTTATGTATCTTCTTTGGATAAATGGCTATTCAGGTCCTTTGCTTAATTGAACCAGGTTGTTTGTTGTTTTTGTTGTTGAGTTATAGGAGTTATTTATATATTCTCAATATCCCTTTCTTATCAGATATATGGTTTGCAAATATTTTCTCCCATTACGTTTGTTGCCTTTTCTCTGTTGATAGTGTTTTTATCACAAAAGTTTTTAATTGTGCTGAATCAACTTACCTGGGGTTTTTTTGTTTGTTTGTTTTTTGTTTTTTGGTGTTGTTGACTGTGCTCCAGGTCCATTTTTTAGTGAAAATTCATCATATTTTGATATTATAAAACTATCTTCAAAAGAAAATTCAAAGCTTTAAAAATAAATATGTTTTTACAGGGCACAGTAGCTCACACCTGTAATCCCAGTGCTTTGAGAGGCCAAGGTCAGGGGATTGCTGGAGGCCAGGAGTTCAAGACCAGCCTGGGCAATAGAGTAAGACCCTGTCTCTACAAAACAATTTTTAAAAATTAGCTGGGGGCATGATAGTACACCCCTATAGCCCTTGCTACTTGGAAGGCTAAGGTGGAACGATCCCTTGAGGCCAGAAGTAGGAGTTCCACATTACAGTGAGCTGTGATCAAACCACTGCACTCCAGTCTGAGTGACAGAGTGAGACCTTGTCTCTAAAATAAATTTTTTTAATAAAAGTAAATGTGTTTTGTCACTTCTTATGCCTTACTTCTTCTTGTATAATATGATAAAAGTGTTAAGTTTTCCCTGTGGATGAAATATTATGTTTAAAATCTGTCTTTCAAAGTTTTTAATTATATTGTACTCCAAGTCACAATAGTCTTTGCTGCAACATCTAGAATTTTCTTCCCACCTGAAATTTCCTTTTGTCCTTAAATTTCAATTTAAAATGTAGTTGATTTCCAAACTTACATATTATATTATAGCCTCATCTTTTAATCTGGATCAAAGGTAACCACAACACATTATGATTTGTATGTTTATAAAAAGGTATCCTTTATGTTCTGCTGGTAGTAATCCCCATAAAGTGCACATATTCAGGAAAACCTCAAATATGAACTAACTGCATAATATATTTGTAATCAGTTTGTTTCAATCATGCTATCATATGTGATTTTAGCATTGGTCTGTACTTTTCTGACATCAAGAAAATCCTAAGAATTTACCACATTTCTATACATCTTAGTCACAGAATAGTAAGATTTAAATAACTCTTTTTGTTGATTCTGAAATAGTTATTAAAATGAAGAACCTGGCATGCAGGATTTTTGTTTAAAATGAAATATGATATGCGTTACATTATTTTTGAAAAATAGAAAATTCATGGAATTTTTTTTTTTTAACATCTTCCAATCCTTTACCCCTATCCCTGCATCTAGCCCCTGGTAACCACCATTCTACTCTGTACTTTTGAGTTCAGCTTTTTGTATCCCACATGTGAGATCACGCAGTGTTTGTCTTTCTGAGCCTAGCTTATTTCACTTAATGTTCTCCACGCTCATTCATGTTGTTGTGAATGACAGAATTTCCTTCCTTTTTAAGACTGAATAATATTCCATTGTGTGTATGTGCACCACTTTTTCTTTATTCATTCATCCACTGATTGACATTTAGGTTGGTTGCATGTGTTGGCTATTGTGAATAATGCAGTGAACATGGGAGTGCAAATATTGTTTCAACATACTGATTTCATTTCCTTTGGATATATACCCAGTAGTAGAATTGTTAGATCATATCATCTGTTTTTAATTTTTTGAGGATTTAGATTTCTACCCACAGTGTGTAAGAGTTCCCTTTCCACCACATCCTCTCTAGCACTTGCTATCTTTCATCTTTTTGATAATGGCCATTCTAACAGGTGTGAGGTGATAGAATTGTTACTGTTATTACAGTAGGGGTATATTATCATCAGCTGGCTCTTGATAAAGTGATCACTGGAATCCTAATTGCCAAATTTGTTGCTATTTTTTCAGTATTTGCCTGCTCGTGCTTATTGCATTTGTTGTTGACCATTTCATCCTCCTCGCATTCTCACCTCCCCTAACTTTGCTACCACCACTTACTTTTGACTCTCTTCTTTCTTGTTTAACTGTTGTTTACAGTCATCTTTATCAGTTGTGGATGTGTGTATTCCTCTGAAATCCAAGGTTTTGGCTTTTACAAACTATACCCGAATGAAGGGTCTCACTTACGTGGCTTCAGGAGCCGTCTTTACCAGGGTTCCCCGACCCCCAGGCCACAGACAGGTATCAGTCCATGGCCTGTTAGGAACTGGGCCGCACAGCAGGAGGTGAGCGGGCAACCAGCAGCATACTGCCTGAGCTCCGCCTCCTGTCAGATCAGTGGTGTCATTAGATTGTCACAGGAGCACAAATCCTATTGTGAACTGCACATGCCAGGGATCTCGGTTGCACTCTCCTTATGAGAGAATCTAATGCCTGATGATCTGAGGTGGAAGAGTTTCATCCTGAAACCATTCTCCTACCTCTCTATGGAAAAATTATCTTCCACGAAATCTGTCCCTAGTACCAAAAAGGTTGGGGACCACTAATCGTTGCAACAGTGAATCATAATTTATCTCTAGCCCTAGCCTGTTTCCCCTTACCAATAATTTTCTAAATGGTTTAATAATTTAAAAATTATGAAACATGATGTACAGAAAAGTTAATAAAACAAAGTTACATTATATGTGTAAAAATATTATACGTAAAACTTCTAACCAACGTTAAGACAGACAAAATTGCCTGTACTCAAGAAGTCTATCCAATCACACCCTGTTCCCTATCCTGGACTTTTATGACAATCACTCTTTTGCCTTTCCTTATAATTGTGTCATCTTTCTATACATTTCTGATCTATACAGTTAGTTTTCCCAGCTTCTCAGTTTTGCAGAGTCATATGGAATATTTTATGTCTTCTTGTTCAACATTATTTTTGTAAAAATCATTTTGTTGTTGTACATATTTCATTTTTTAAAATATATCACAATGTATTCATTTTACTATTAGAAGATGTTTGGGAATTTCCAGGTTGGGAATGTTACAAATAATATGGTGATTATGAACACTCTTATTGTGCGTAAGTTTCTCTAGCGTGTATACCAAAGTGTGAAATTGCCGCATTGTACAGCTTGCAAATCTTCAACTTTATTTTCCAAATTGCTTGTGGTAGTTTAAACTCCCAACAGCTGCATGTTGAAGTTCTTGTTATTCCACACCCTTCCAATACTTGGTGGTGTCACATGATTTAATTTTTGCCAATCTGGTGATATTTCACTGTGTTTTTCATTTACATTTTCTTGATTACTAAGGATGTTGGCCATTTTGGATTTCCGTTTTTGTAAAGTGCCTGTTAATGTCTTTTGTTTATATTTTTCTATTAGGTTGTCTTTTTCTTATGGATATGGAGTTATTTATATATTGATGTTATATGTTGCAAATAGCTACTACCACTCTGTAACTTGTCCTGTTGTTATTTTTCCTTTATTGTGTCTTTTGATGAGTAGACCAGTAGTTTTAATGGGCACTGAACCATTCTATGTGGAAGCAGGACAGAAACTTTGAATTTAACATGTTTAAAATCAGATGTGTTCCAAAATGTTTTCCTTATTGTATATTTCAAGTCTTTATTAAAGGATCATCTCTTACAAAAATCAGCCAGGCATGGTGGCAGACACCTAGAATCCCAGCTACCTGGGAGGCTGAGACAGGAGAATCCCTTGAACCCAGGAGGCAGAGGTTGTGGTAAGCTGAGATCATGCCACAGCACCCCAGCCAGGGTGACAGAACGAGACTCCATCTCAAAAAAACAAACAAATAAAAACCCCAAAAAAGGAAACAAAAGATCATCTCTTATCAAATATTTCAACCTACTGGTAATCTCACTTACTCTTTCTTACCCTCTAGCGTATGTACCAAGGGTGTATATGTAAGGTATGCAAATTTTCAGTTTTAGCAGCTAACATTATTTCACAAAGTGCTTGTGCTAGTTTTTCTTTCCCATCAACCTGTTAGCTATTGTAGATTAGCCTTCAGATAATTCTCAATAAGAGTTCGTACAGGTTAAAATGTTTCGCCCAACTCTTCAATCTTTCAAAATAGAAAAGTCTTAAGTAAGTAAAAAACTAAATAAAAGGTAATTTGAGTCATTTTTCAAACTTTGAGTCTTTAATAACATTTCTCTTCTCCCTACCACTCCATTAGTTCATCTGCTTATCCTTTACCTGAACTTTTGTTGTAACCCCCCTTCCAGTTTCCTTTTCTCCAGCTTCAGCTCTTCTATAAATTACAAAAGCTGTCTCTCTAAAACATAGAAATTTCATTGACTGCCTTTTAAATACCAAATCATATCAAAACTCCTTAGCATCCTTTTTATTATTGCCCAAACTGAATTTCTAGCTTCATGTCTCACCATTATCTCCCCATCCTCATCCCCCACACTTACATGCTGTATTCTACCCACTGTGAATTATCCTATTCCTGCACCTATCACATTCTTTCAAAATTCTGTGCCATTCTGCATGTTGCTGTGTCTTCCTAAATTGCTGTATTTTTCTGAACTTCCTACTCCTGTACTTTTGAAGTATTTCTGTTTCTCTTTCAGGTCTTAAGACTGAGTGCTTTTTGGCTTTCTGTTAATTTGCTTAGTAAATGAGTTTTCAGTAGATGTCTTAAACAGGCTTCAATATTTAATTATATGTATATATCTATATAGATACAGATGTATAGAGGTATATTTTTAATGCAGATTAAGATTCATAAATAGATCTTTCATTAAAACCTGAAACTTTTTTCAGTTATCAAAGTAATATATTTTAGGTTATTTCTTAGTCATGGAAATATATTAGATCATTTTCAAGTTCCACTAGGGGGAGAACTCAACTTAGTCTAAGATTTATGTACTTCAGATCTCTTCAGATTAAGTCTTCCAATTACTGGTACTCTCTTGTGAGTAAAATTTTTTTGCACAAATCGAATTCTCTCAAACTCTTCTTTTAATAAATTATATTATTATTTAATCTGTTATTCATATAATTAAAGCCTGCTTTTTAATGTAGCTATGAAAATTATACTTTTGTAAACATCTTATTTCGATGAGAAAATACATTAGATGAAGAAATACTCATTTTTATAAATACTATAACATTGTAATATATAGATACTTATATATAGATTATAGTATATCTATATATATACTATGTAGTATATAGATATAGGTAGACTGAAATTTATTAAATTTATTTTCAAAGATTATTCAGTCTACTTAGAATTTTTAGGTCTAATTTAAGATTTACCATCTACTGCCATGTTATTATTCTGACATATCTACATCTGTAATCTAATTATATTGTTTATAATAATGCCTCCTCCACCACCCTGTCTTTGTTGGAGCTGTTTTGTATTTGTGTCTTACAGTGAACTTAACCATTTTTAAGTGTAGCAGCTTTCAAATTTTAGACATTTTCCTAGAACTGTTTTTAGAAGTTACTATTACCTAGTTTTCTTCTCTAAATGAATGACAATTACTTATTGGTGGGTTTTTTGCTATAAAATTATTACACTGTTCTGTAATGCTCAGTTGGGAACAGAGTATACAACCTGTAAAATTAAGGAGTTGAACTCTAAGGTTCTATCACATACAAAACAATATTATACCTTGTATAGCATTTAAATATTTTTTGACAATTCTGAGTTACCATGAATTTTAATTATTATATACTCATCTCACTTTATTAATACCTCTATGACTTTCTTTCTTTCTTTCTTTCTTTTTTTTTTTTTGAGACGGAGTCTCACTCTGTCGCCCGGGCTGGAGTACAGTGGCACGATCTCGGCTCACTACAAGCTCCGCCTCCCGGGTTCACGCCATTCTCCTGCCTCAACCTCCTGAGTAGCTGGGACTACAGGCGCCTGCCAACACGCCTGGCTAATTTTTTGTATTTTTTTTTTTTAGTAGAGACGGGGTTTCACCGTGTTAGCCAGGATGGTCTCAATCTCCTGACCTCGTGATCCGCCTGCCTTGGCCAAAGTGCTGGGATTACAGGCGAGAGCCACCGTGCCCGGCCACCTTGTGACTTTCACTTTGGCCAAATTTTTACCTTAAATAACTTCCTATTCTAGTTACTAGACTCTTATGTTGCTTTATTTTTTCTTCATAACAATTATTACTTTTTTCATAAATTATACATATTTTTATTTTTTATTTTTATTTTAGATGTGGGGGTACATGTGAAGGTTTGTAGATAAACACATGTCATGGGGGTTTGTTGTACATATTATTACATCACCCAGGTATTAAGCTCAGTACCCAATAGTTATCTTTTCTGTTCTTCTCCCTCCTCCCCCCCTTCTTCCTCAACATATTTTTATTTTTAATTGTCCACATTCCCCACTAGAGCATAAGCTCCATGGGAGTGCAAGAGTGGAATTTTTGTCTGTCTTATTCATTACTATATTCTTTTTTGGGCAGTGGTGGGGGAGACAAGGTCTCAAGATCACACCATTGCACCCCAGCCTGGGTGACAGAACGAGACTCCATCTCAAAAAAAAAAAAGGTCTCGCTCTGTTGCTCAGACCAGAGTGCAGTGGTGTGATCATAGCTCACTGCAGCCTTGACCTATTGGGCTCAAGCAATCCCCCCACCTCAGCCTCCCAAGTAGCTGGGATTACAGGAGCACACCACCACACCTGACTAATTTTTGTGTTTTTTGTAGAGATCAAGTTTGGCTATGTTGTCCAGGCTGGTCTCGAACTCCTGAGCTCAAGCGATCTGCCCTCCCAAAGTGCTGGACCTCCCAAAGTGCTGGGACTACAGGTGTAAGCCACTGCACACAGCCTCGTTGCTGTATTGAGTGCTTACTATATAATGCCTGGTGCATAACCATCATTCAGTAGATATTTTTATTTGACCAAATTTGACCGGTAGATATTTGAATTTTGATAATAATTAATTCATCTGCTGATGTTATTTCTACAGTAAATGATTTTTAATGTATGCAGTTGTCACTATGTTCACACATGCATCAACTTGTATATGTTATTTTATTATTAGGTCACTACCAGTTAGGAAGGAGAAAATGAATTCAGCCTCCATCCAAATGTATTTACCATTACAGAGTCGGAGTGACTGAGCCTAGGTCCCTTCTTTGAAATGTTTTTGAATAGAATTTAAACCTCTGAAAATTAATGTATATTTATTGTTGGTATTAATGACTGTAATAACATGCGAGAAGATGCCAACTATTATCAGAATTTTTTGTTTTCTATCCTCACATATGCTTTAGAACCCAGTTTTCTGGTTGAATGTCTCAGTCTAAAGGAACTTCTTTTAGTAGCCTGCAAAAATAAATATGACATATCTTAATCAGAATAAAGATCTTCAAGAAATTTAGTTATGAAGAACAAGAGGATTTTAAAATCCTGAATGTCTCTGTGGTCCCAACTTGTTGTCTTTTTGTTTTCTTCTAATTGCTAGAGATTCTGTATTGGTTAAAAGAATGGATTTTGGAGTCCAACCTCTTATTAGCCTCTTATCTTTGGCAAGTTATTTAATGTATTTGTTGATTCACTCCTTCAAAACTGAGGATTCTAAAGCTATCTGCCTTACAGTTGTTGGGATCAAATGAGAAAGCTCATGTAAAGTGTTCTTTCTTGCCTACATAATATCCAGAAAAACAGCTCATAGACTTTATGTAAAAAGTCACATTCAATATTGTAGAGTCTGCAAAATTACAACCAAACTAGAAAGTTCTGAAACTCTTTGGGTTTCCTTAAAGATAGTCTTTAACAACCTTAGATACTGAATATATATCCCTTTCCAAAAATTATGTAGAGCCTGAAATTAAGAATTATCTTGGGGCCTGGTGTGGTGGCTCACACCTGTAATCCCAGCACTTTGGGAGGCTGAGACAGGCTGATCACTTGAGGTCAGGAGTTCAATAATTATCTTGGCTTTTTGTTTTTTCTGTAATACATACTTAAGTAAGCTTCTTTCTGTCCACTGTGAACCCCTATTTAGTTACACTTCATTTTTGTGTGTTGGCTGTGTTTGGAAATACAGAGTTTACTACTTAACAACTTTAATTATTCCAGGATACTAATAATAAGAGTAATAATAGCTGGCATTACTGAACACTTAGTACATATCAGGCAGTGTTCTAAGCCATTTGAGGATATTCACGTATTTAACCCTCACAAAAATCATATGGGATATTGGTTTTGGGGTTTTTTTGTTATTGTTTTCAAGACAGGGTCTCACTTTGTCGTTCAAGCTGTAATGCAGTGGCACGATCACGGCTCACTGCAGCCTCGACCTCCCAGGCTCAAGAGAACTCCCACCTCAGCCTCCAAGTAGCTGGGACTGCAGGCACATGCCACCATGCCAAGCTAATTTTTGTATTTTCTGTAGAGGTGGGGTTTCACTATGTTCCCCAGGCTGGTATTGATCTCCTGGGCGCAAGCAGTCCACTCGCCTTGACCTCCCAGAGTACTGGGATTACAGGCATGAGCCACCAAGCCCAGCAAGATATTGTTAATATCTTCATTTTATAGTTGAGGAAACTGAGGCATAGAGATTTTAAAATGAGATTTTGTTGTTTGTATGAAAACCCACTCTTGAATTTTCTCCAGGAATAAAATGAATTTTTCTTTAGTATTTCAACATACTGTCATGGTAGTTTTATAAGTTTTCTTAATAGCATATTGACAGCCTCCTGTAAATCTGCTTATTATACAACTAAAGTTACTATTAGTTCCCTGTTCATTTCTTAAAATTTTTCAGTTGTTTCCCCTGGCATTGGAGAAAAATTCAAACTCTGACTCTCCTCCTAAGATCCTTCCGACTCGAATTCTTGCCTACTTTGCTAGCTTTATTTCCCAGTTACCCTAACATATATATGCCCTGTGCTTGAGGCCCAGTATACTAGTTAAGAATCCTTCAAATCTGTCATCCCATTTTACTCCATGTTTTTCTCCCTCCTCCTTTGATCTTGCTTTTTATTTCAAAAGTCAGCTTAAGCTTGACCGGTTGTGATCAGCATTCCCTGATAATGCCATCTTACCTGATTTCGTGTGTCTCTGCTCTTCTAACACCCTTTGTTAGAGACCTTTCTTATACCATCTCATACTACTGTAATTAATTCTTTTCAACTTTTCTGTCCACTATGTGCAGCTGAAGTTCATTGAGGATAAGGACCATTATTTGACTTTATATTTCCAATATCAGCATACTAGTGACAATTAAAATATTTTTATTTACTGAAATAATCTGTGTGTAATAGTTTATTTCTTGAAATATCAATTTGACTTTAAATGTTATTCTAATTTTAAAAACCCACATGTGAAGAACAGATTAAGTTACAAATTTAAATGGAGTATTGGTTTCAATTTTATAGATATTTATGGAGTACTTACTATGTGCCAGTCACTATTCTAAACACTACCTGGATTAGTGAACAAAATATAAAAACCCCTTTCCTCATTGAGCTTTATGGCAGAACAAGAAGTTAGATGAAAAAAATAAATGAATCTTATGGTGTGTAATTTAGACAATGAATGACAATGGAGAAAAATGTGGGAAAGAGAAGGTATTAGGGGTGGAGAACTGTTGCTATTTTAATAATGTGGTCTATAAAGGTTCCTTAGAAGGGGATATTTATTTAAACAAACATTTGAAGCAGATGAGGCATGAAGATTTGGGGGAAGAACTACTTACTAGGAAAATAGTACAGGCAAAGGTTCTCACATAAGGAGCATGTCTGAAGTAGAGTCTGGATAGAGTGAGACATGGGGATAGGGGAAGTCTGAGAGGTAAGCAGAGCCAATTATGTAGGACCTAAGAACTTTGACCTTTCCCTACTCAGATGGAAAATCACTGGAGGGTTTTGAGCATGGGAGTGATCAGTTAGATGACATTTAAGCTATAAAAAGATTTAATTGAACTGATTCAAAAAAATACTTGTAAGAATTCATAGTATTTAGTTTGGAGGGAAATGAGGTTAAAAATTAAGTTTCCTCTTGTTACTCGAGTTTTCCACAATCTAAATGCTATTTATTATTTGAAGACCTAATTTTTACATTAATACTAAATAGAGCTATCTCTAAATTCCAGGGAGTAGAACAAAACATAGGAAAGTTAATTTTTTGCTCAGTTAAGGAAAATAGGTGAGAATTAAACCCAAGCCTTCTAATATTTAACCTGGGATTGAGTTTGTATTTTGGTTATTATAAAGATAAGCATATTGATTTTTGTAACTGTGTTAAAAGCTTCTGTGGGCTAACCATATCTATAAAATTAATGCTACTTTGTTACAAGTAATGGAAAGTTTTTCATTCAAAAGGGTGTGGGTCTACTCAAATCCAACTTTTGGTTTTTTTCCTGGTACCCAGTAACATTTACCCATTTTGATTAATTTGCCCAACAGATAACCTCTAGGGATGCCTCAGTTGGGCAATACCCCAACCACTCTTGGCTTAAAAAACGCCCACTCAAAATTCTGTTCTGACATAGAATGAGGGTGCTAGGTTTAAATCACTGTGCTCAGATCAGTATGTAGTTTTGACAGAGATGGAGAGGAAGTGATAAAACCTTTACCATTAACTTAAAAATATTATATTTTTTAATTATGTGAAATTACCGTGACATTACTAAATGATGGAATTTATCATAAAGCTTTGTGATTAGTTTGTACTTTCCAGTTTCCTGAGCTAACTTGTTAATAGTGTTTTTTTGTTTTTTGTTGTTTTTTTTGCCCCTGAAGCACAATCGTTTATGGCTTTTGTTTTGAGCAACTTACCTAAATATTAAAATATTTTTCATTTTTCTTTAAGGCATTTCTCAATTTTAAGCATTTTTAATTTGAAAAAATATCTATTCTATAATTGTATCTAGTCTTAATACTAATTCTCAGGAAGATACGTATATAGACTGCTTTACCTAGCTTGCTATCTAGTCATTAGGGATTGTGAGATTCTGTTTAAAAATTTTTTTCTGAAGTGTTCAGAGATTCTTTGGTGTCCAGACTTCAGTACACAGTTAAATTTAAAGGGACGAAGTATCTGGAGGTTTTTAGGATATTGCTATATCTAGAATTGAAGAACATCATTTGGCTCCCCCAAGATGAGCTCATAGTAATATCTCAGTTAAGAATTAGGGGAGTTTGGACTCTTAAGTACCATAATATATGTGCTCACTTGGTGTTATTAATAATTAGTTTATGTACACTTAGTGCCCAGATTTTTGTTTTTAATACCATTCTCCAATAAAGGGAACCAGGGCTCCTCACAGAAATAGCTGATTCTAGGACTGGGACAGGAAATAGAGAACATAAGCCTGGAGCATCTTATAATGCCAGTAAGTAAGGAAGTGCTCAAAATACACACACACACCCCCCAAAAAAAAAACCCCAAAAAACCCTACATTAATTAGGATTATGTTGAAGGGACAGAGAAGCCAACTAAAGAGTTCCCAATGGCCAAAGGTAGAACAATTTGAGAAAAAAAGTATTTGAAGTATTATATACTTGAAATACACAAGCCAAAGTATAATAACCCAAAGTACATTATAATCCAAAGTATAAAATAAATATCCACGAGCCTATATTGATATAAATGATGATTAAATTAATAAATGGGAGATAAGAGACAAATATGCAGAAGAATTCAAATAATTTTTGTAGCTGCTCCACCCTCAAGGAGGGGAAGTATAAATCTCCACTCCATAAGCATGGACTGCACTTAGTGACTTCCCTCCAAAGGATAAGTGTGGGGGACAAAAAGAGTAACTTTACAGTGGAGAAACCTGACAAAGATTACCTAAGCCAGGTGATGAAGATCACCATCAGCAGTCGTAAATTACACTGATAGTACATACCCTTGATATCACGTGACATGATGAAAATGGCACTTTACCTCTCTGGTATTCCTCTTGATAACCCATAACCCTAGTCTTACCATGAGAAAACTATCAGACAGATTCCACTTGTGGAGATCCTACAAAATACCTGAATAGTAATGACTCAAGGCTGACAAGATCATCAAAAACAAGCAAGGTCTGAGGAACAGTCACAGCCAAAAGGAACCTAAGGAGACATTACAACTGAAGGTAATGTATCCCGGGTAGAATTTTAGAAACAGGAAAAAAAAAAAAAAAAAACTGGTTAAAAAACAAAGGCAAAGGAAATCTGAATAAATGAAGGACTTTAGTAGTAATGCATCAATATTGGTTCATTAATTGTAACAAAGGTACCACACTAACATATTAATAATAGGGGAAACTGTGGGAGGGTATGTGGGAACTCTCTATCTTCTCAATTTTTCTGTAAATTTAAAACTTTTCTTAAAAGTGTCTAATTTTTTAAAAAACTAGTTTGTGAGTCCATAGTTTTTAGGAGCCATTGAAATTATGTCAAATTTTAAGTATTGGTCACAAAATTGATTTGTTTCCAATTAAATTATGATTTATGAGGAATATTTTCTACCTTTTAGACCTTGTGTGAATGCTGACTTGTTTTAAGAGAGAGAGGGTCTTGCTCTGTTGCCCAGGATAGAGTTCAGTGGTACAATCATAGCATACTACAACTTTGAACTCCTGGGATCAAGCAGTTCTACCTAAGCCTCCCGAGTAGCTAGGAATACAGGCACACCCCACCATGCCCTGCTAATTTTTAAAATTTTTGTACAGATGGGGTCTTGCTATGTTGCTTAGGCTGTTCTTGAGCTTCTGGCCTCAAATAATCCTCCTGACTCAGCCGTGCAAAGCACTGGGCTGATGTTTTGTTTGTTTGTTTGTTTGTTTGAGATGGAGTCTCACTGTGTCTCCTAGGCTGGTGTGCAATGGCACAATCTTGGCTCACTGCAACCTCGGCCTCCTGGGTTCAAGCAATCCTCCTGCCTCAGCCTCCTGAGTAGCTGGGATTACAGGCGCCTGCCACCACGCCTGGCTAATTTTTTTATTTTCAGTAGAGGTGGGGTTTCACCATGTTGGCCAAACTGGTCTCGAACTCCTGACCTCAGGTGACCTGCTCACCTCGGCCTCCCAAAGTGCTGAGATTACAGGTGTGGGCCACCACACCCGGCCTTGGGCTGGTATTTTTTAACTGTGCCTTTAGCTAATCCTGTAAGAAACATCACTTTGAAAAATGTGTGTATATGTATATTTCTCTTCTGAAATGGAATTAAATCAGTCTTAATACTGAAAGATACTAGCCAAATACTGATTTCTTTTATCCCTTATATATTTTTCAGATTGCATTATTGGTTTTTAAAAGGTATTTATGTGTACTTTTACTTTTTCTAATTACTAAGAAGAATATTCAAACCTTTGTTCATGACTTTAAATTACAGGAAACTGTTTCAGAAACTTATCAGTACATGATATGAGTATGATTTGTTTTTAGAAGTTTCAAATGAGTCACCTTGAAGTCATGGAGAGGCTACCGCTTACCACATTTACCATTCTGATTAATATTTCTTTGGCAAAGTACAAATCAGTAATAACCTACTAAAGCTTAGTAGTTGCTATTGATGTTTCAGTAAGGTGATGTTGATTAATCAGAGTGATTACTTACCAAGTGTTACAGATTTACTCAAATTATTGGGTTTTCTTCTACTATAGTAATTTCATATGCAGTAATAATTTGCTTAAGACATTTTGCTTCATATGTGCATTGAAAATATCAATGTAGAACTTAAAATTCATGTCCATGCTGCAAGTTAATGTGGTTGCCTCTGTGACCGTTGAACATAGTTTCATAATAAAGCCTGGAAAAAAAAAGCATTATTTAACCTTTTAATCAAGAGATTGCTTTTTAAACTGTCTCTAAAAAGATTTGATTTTTTACAAAAGAGAGAGTGCTTGAATATATCTTTATGTACCACAGTCTCTCTTTTTGTTAGATTTTTTCATCTGTGGGTATAATATAAAATATTCTTAAAATGAAAGCTTTACACTTGTGTTTGAGACTAAGCAACTTGCATTGTGTCATGACCCTTCTAATACCACAAACCTTCTGTAATACTACTCCCGGAGAAAAACCCACATCCTATGCATAACCTTAGATTTATTTTGAAATCTCTATGAAAAAGAGCACAGGGAGATTACTAATTGTTTCTGTTACTTCCTTTAGGTGTATGGTATCTATTGTAACCCATGTTGTAAATGTTAATAGCCAGGAGTAAAATGTTACAATATATTAAGTAGTGGTTTCCTATCCTAAAGTTAATATGTGAAAATTTAAAAACTAATTATAAGTTTCAATTTGTTATATTAGATACCTGGAAAGAATGTACAAAAAAAAAAAGCGAGAGAGAAGGCATTGGTACTTCCAGTAGCCTTTACTTCTAATACCGTTGGCCAGTACAATACTAGAAACTAATTGCAAATTTAAATAAGCCATCTTCTTTAAAATTTTATGCCTATTCTTATTTTTTCCTTCTAATTTAGATTTCTTTTGTATTCTTTATGTAACTGATTAATGTGAATGAAAAATCTAATTTGTGTTTTTTTTTGTTTTTTGTTTTCTGTTTTTTTGAGACAGAGCCTCACTCTGTTGCCCAGGCTGGAGTACAGTAGCGCGATCTCGGCTTACTGCAACCTCCACCTCCCAGGTTTAAGCGATTCTCCTGCCTCAGCCTCCCAAGTAGCTGGGATTACAGGCACGTGCCACCATGCCTGGCTAATTTTTTGTATTTTTATTAGAGATGGAGTTTCACCATGTTGGCCAGACTGGTCTCAAACTTCTGACCTCAAGTGATCCACCCACCTCGGCCTCCCAGAGTGCTGGGATTACAGGCATGAGCCACCGCACCTGGCCCCAATGTTATTTTTAATATTTAGAAAAAATGGTAACTACCCATCAGTAGGAGAATGGTTACACTATAGTATATTTATACTCTGGAATATTCTGCATCTTTCAGAAAGAATAAAGATCTACAAGACATGCTAAGTGAAAACAAATTATAAGCAGAATATATATTCCCATTTGTATGTATTAAAAAGCAGATGTAAGTATATGTATTGTATTTATATATATTAAGTACATATGCATGTTAATATGTACATTTGTTACATGCATATATACTTAAATGCATTGAAATTGGCTGCAGTGATCCTATCAAAACTGTTGAAATATTCCTTCAGGAGATAGTAAAGGGCTTGGTGCAAAAGAGTAGAGGATATGAGTTCATTTTTTATTCTGTATGAATTTATATGATTATCATTATAATATTTTATGTATATTTAAATGACATTTAAAGTAACTGTTGCTAGAATGGAAATAAGAATTAGAACTTTCAAATAATTATAGGGAAAAAGCAACAAAGGAAACTTGGTCTAACAAGCAAAAGTGCCACCTTTTTTTCTGGCCTTAAAGTCCCTGAGTGTTGTCTGGCTCCTGCCCATTTCTCTGACCCATTTTAAATGGTATTCTCCTTCACCAGTTAGTTCCAGCAGCTACTCACCTCCTTTTTGTTTCTTGAATCAAGCTCTTTCATTCTTACATTAAGGCTTTTGCTCGTGCTCTTTTTTATGATTGCAGTTCTGTGCTCCCTGATCTTTCCGTGACTCATACCTTCTCATCATTTAAATCTCAGCCTAGATAGAAGTCACTGCCTGACCACCTTTGTAAAGTAGGCCCCTCACATTGTTACTGTGTCTCATTATCATGGTTTATATTCTTTATGGCTCTTGTCAGTGCCTGAAATTATTTTTACTTTAAAAATTAACTCACACCACATGATGTTTCAGTCAACGATGGACCACATGTATCATCTAGGTCCCATGAGATTATAATACAGTATGTTTTCTGTACCTTGTCTATGTTTAGATATTTAGACACACAAATACTTAACCACTGTGTTACAGTTGCCTACAGTATTCCATACAGTAACATGCTGTACATACTTGTAGCCCACGAACAGTAGGCTATACTGAATAGCCTAAATGTATAGTAGGAACTTGCCCTCTTTGATATTTTTATATAGGCTTTGATTTATCTTTGTTTTATTCTTTGTACCTTGGTCTCCCTTGACTTCATATGAAAAGGGATTACTGAATCCATAAGTAATTATAATCTGGTTTTCCACACTGACCTCTTTCCATTGGCTCTCTGTTAAATTCTATTACACTAATAGTCTAATCAGTTGATTTAAATATTTTATGGCAAAATAAACTCTACTTGGGCCGTTCAGACAGACTAGGGAAGGGAATGGTTTATTAATAAGATGAATATGTAGGAGCTATCTGATCATCCAGTGCTACAGAAGATACACAAGAAACTTTGACAACTCTCCTTCCCAACTTTGACTTGATAGCACTCTTTACAGAGGGTTCAGGAAAAGATACACGAATAACATAAAATAAGTACAGCATTTTTAGAAAAACAATTCTAGCACATATCCTGCTGCGATCTGTCTCAAATCAAAATCATGATTTTAGGTTTAGGCTGGGTGTGATGACTCACACCTGTAATACCAGCACTTTGCGAGACTGAGGCAGGAGGATCACTTGAGCCCAGGAGTTTGAGACCAACCTGGGCAATGTAGCAAGACCCTGTCTCTATTTAAAAACAAACAAAACCGTGGTTTATATTGGAGCCATTTATAATGATACAAAGAGTGTGGGACTAAGAGTGAAACCTGACTTCTACTCCTTGCTTTTTCTTCGCTAGTCATGTGGTCCTTGATAAGTTGCTTAACCACTGAGTCCATTTTTTTTTTTTTGGATGGAGTCTTGCTCTGTCGCCCAGGCTGGAGTGCAGTGGCACGATCTCGGCTGACTGCAAGCTCTGCCTCCCGGGTTCACGCCATTCTCCTGCCTCAGCCTCCCCAGTAGCTGGGACTACAGGCACCTGCCACCATGCTGGGCTAATTTTTTGCATTTTGTTTAGTAGAGACGGGGTTTCACCGTGTTAGCCAGGATGGTCTCGATCTCCTGACCTCGTGATCCACCCACCTCAGCCTCCCAAAGTGCTGGGATTACAGGCATGAGCTACTGTGCCCAGCCATCCATTTTTAATCTCTAGTGCTTTTGGGGCCAGGCTCAGGCTATGTTTAGTTCAAGCCACCTATGAAGACACACAGGTAGAGGCCATGCCAAAAAATAAGAAGATTTAGTATTACTTTTTCATTCCAGATTTTTCCAGACTTTAGTTTTGCTAAAAGAAAGAAATGGTGACAAGAAGAGTCTACCATATGGAGGTAATAGGTCTAGACCATAATAGTCATCAAGCTGGGAGAAGAGCATCTAGAGAAATATGGATTAGTAGAATGACAAAAAGATGAAATAGCATTTACATGGATCCAGAAAGGCCTTTTCAAACTAATTTTTTAAAAGTCATGGTATCCAGTGCACCACTGCCCAAAAGACTTGTCAGAATCTTAACTTAGTCTAGCATGACAGTGTTTATCACTAGTAAATGAAATATAGCACCATAGCTCCTTTCCTTATAGGGAAAAGACAAAAGCTACCTTGCACTAAACAAAAGCATCTGTTTGGAGTTTATGGTATCCAAAAATAACAAAAACAAAAAACCAACAACAAAGCCAGAAAGCAAAAATGGGCATAAAACTTTCACCGAGATAATCCCCTTGCCATGGAATGTGAGGATATTAAAATATCTGTCTAGAAGATGAATCACATTTTCTTCAGCTACAGAATTTTCCAGCTGTGTGAGCAATGTCCCATGGGCAAGATGAAGCTTAATGAGTGGATATTTGATGCTTTCCTTTTATGGCAGATCCTCCCTTTCTTAGAGGTTTCTTTGTGACTAACCCTATGCTTTTCCCAGAATTTAAAGTCATCCACCTACTCTATAGAATATTTTTTGCAAAGAGGCAAATGACAGAAGAGGCTGAAAGGCTTTGTTGTGTATTTAAAGTGATGCCAGCAGTTTGAAGAAGACATCTTAGAAACCGGTTTTGGTTCAGATGAAAACTTATGAAGCATTCACTAACCAGCTTTCCTCGAGACAGCCTGCTGGCCCACCCTACTGTTTCTACCCTGCAGCATCAACTCTGACCTGGATTCTACCCTGCCGGCAAGCCATACAAACACTTCCAGGCTGCCAGCCCCTGCAAGTGGTGTGAGCTAATTCCTTAAATTTATATTTCAGATCAGACCAGCATATTCTGGAGTGAAAATTAGGGGACGAGGAGAAATGGGCAGGATCTTGGGGAAGATGAGCAAGCCTTTATTCTGCCTTTGCCTGACAGAACTCAAGAAGCTTCATGGGGTGAAAGAGGAAGCCTGTGTTCCTTAAAGAGAATTATATTGGGACCCTTCTGCTGAACTGGTAGACTAACATCTATATAGACTGATTTGGACTTGGCAAGAGTGTGGCCTAGAGCTCTCTCACCCTGTTATAGAGATAGTGCCATTTTCTCAATATATTCCCAAGTCTTAAGTATCTTATAAGGTTTTTTTCATGTCCTTTTCTGGCACTCCGTACTTATTTTCATGCTTTGGACATTACTGGCAGTCCTAGCCCCAAAGCTCGAAGGAAATTGCAGGTTTCTGATAAGTTTTAAATGCTCCCCATGTTATTCCAATGAATATTCCAGTGGTTGTCATTGAACTACCAGAGATGACAATGAAAATGTAAGATTGACAAGAGGCTCAGCCATTAAGAGTTTTATCAAAGGGCTCAGATTCTTATTTTTAACTGGGAGAATACATATCGCTTTTGTATTTGCCCAGAGATGTAGACAGAACTAGGAACCAGAATCAGTGGGGTGGCAGTCTGTCAGATGTCTTAAAATACAGGTAAATTCGTATGTAAAAATCTGCCATTCAAAAGCCACTTCTGTACCAGACATTCTAGTAGGAATGCTGCTCTAAAAATTATTCATTTACTTGCCTACCAGTATTTTGTATTTGACCTTTTTGCTCTACCCCTGTTAGCTGTCTCTCTTGATAAATTTTATCAATATTCTTCTTAATAGTTTTACTTATATTTTAGTAAAAATTTAAAAATAAAGTCATGTTAAGTATGGAGAGAATTCTTTGGACTACATAGCACTGAAAGGTTAAACGTATAGGTTAGTCTCTTAATAAGAGGCAAAAAATTTAAAAATTATAACTACCAATACTTATGTTTAACATAAGTCAAAAAAATTTAAAAATTATAACTGCCAGTGTTATGTTTAACTTTTAATGTACATATACAAAATATGTATGTTAACTAATATACATATGTACACATAGACATATACATATGTGTATGACATATATACATAATACCATACATATGACTCTAAAATGGAATACATGTCATACATATTTACCAGTTTCTTTTAGCACTGTTCCTATGTTTTCTGAGTCCTTCACTTCAGATATTTAAGTTTTAGTGCCCATGTCTTCTATACTTAATCCTTTGATTCATCCAACCCTTAAATATGCATTGTATTAATGTACTCTGCTGCCTGTTTGGTTTGGGAAAAAGGAATAGAAACAGTATTTTATTTGAAATAATGTTGGAATGGAAAATGTTTCTGTTTCAACTTAGTATACAATCTATAGACTTGGACTCTTCAAAAAAGTTAATAATATGATAAAAATTTTAAAAATGCATAAGGTCAGGCAAGGTGGCTGGGATTTATGCCTGTAATCCCAGCACTTTGGGAGACTGAAGTGGGTTGATCACTTGAGGTCAGGAGTTTGAGACCAACCTGGCCAACATGGTGAAACCCTGTCTCTACTAAAAATACAAAAATTAACCAAGTGTGGTGGTGCACGCCTGTACTTCCAGCTACTCAGGAGGCATGAGAATTGCTTGAACCCAGCAAGCAGAGGTTGCAGTGAACCAAGATCGTGCCACTGCACTCTAGACTAGGCAACAGGGTGAGACTCTGTCTCAAAAAAAAAAAAAAAAAAAAAAAAGCAAGCACAGGAACTCTTGTAGATTAAAAGAGGCTAAAGGGATATAATAACCAAATGTAACCATGAACCTTGGTTTGATTATGGGCAGTAATAAAATATTTTGGGTCATTTTGGAGAAATTTGAAAAAGAACTATGTTCAGTGATGTTACGGAATTACTGTAAATGTAAGTGTTATGATGATATTTGGTTATATAGGGCAGTTCCTTATTCTTAGAGGATGCATGCTGAAATATACAATAGTAAAATGTCATGACACCTGCAATTTACATTCCAGTGGTTCAGGAAAAAAATCTGTGTGTGTGCACACGTATATACACATAGAGAGCAAAAGAACAAAAGCCCACGTAGCAAAATGGTAATTGGTGAATATAGCTGAAGGGCATACGGGTGTCATTGTACTATTATTTCTGCTCTTCTATAGATTTGAAAATTTTGAAAACTAAACCGGGGAAAATTTTGTAAGATGTAAAATAATGGACTCAATGTTTTTATATTTGCCTCCTAGTCTGGGGCACTTTCTAGTACCTCAGTTACGCATCTGATACACTGACTAGGTATTAACTGATTAAATTCTCAAAAAATAAAAACACAACTTGTAAGCAAACTATCCAATTGTATAGTGTATTTGAAAGCCTATGACTTGTAACACAGCTTTTAAAATCTGCTATCTTCCCATCTAAGAAAGTTAGGGTAAGTTATAACCAACATTAAAAACAAAGATTTTAAAAAGTCATTTTTAGGACCTTATAAAGCATGTATAGATTTATTTATAAACATAGTTTATTAAATGTTTTGAAATGTTCCCCCACTATGTTTATAGAAAAACAAGTAAAAACATAAAGAATGGACTCTTAGGCATACCCTTTATACTTCTCTTTAAAAATGAACCTGACTAAATGTATGGATTTAAACACACTTGAGATCCACATCTTTTCTTTCTCTTACCTCCCCAGTGTTTTTCAATATTTTACACTACTAAACCCCACTTTTATCCCAAACACTTGCTCAAAGCAACTTGACATTTTATTGGTCTCCGTTTTGCTGCACTGTCACATGCTAAAACCATGTTGCTTAGAACTGTAGAGAAAACCTTTCTCATTTTCTCTTCAATCTCCTAGGTTGATGCACCACCACATTTAATTGTTCAACTTTTTAAGTGGTATGTTGTAGTGCAGCTGATACAGGTGAAGACACCTCTGAATAAAATGCCCACTTTCTACTTTGGCCATATACACACAGCACAAATACATATTCACTTTTTGTCTTCCTGTGGATCGCAGCATTTATTGATTTTTCAACAAACAGAATATGTGACACATCCTGGGTACATTCCATCTCTTCTTCATCCTTTCTCTAATTACAGCTCTCCATGATTGCAGGGATAAAACAAGTGAATGTGTATGCCTGTGTCATTAACAAGCAATCCAGGTAATCGAACACCAGAATTACTGCTCTTAGTACAGTATTCCTCTACACACTCTTATGTGTTATATTAGAAAACACAGCTTTTTTACTGTTACCTATATAATATATGGGTTAGAAAATCAGATTCATTATTTCCGTATTTATTGCCATTTCTCTTTACAGATACAATGCTTTTGAGTGCTAAAATAATTATTTTGCTAGTCCCCAAATGTTTGGGTTTTCTTTGTTCCTTAGAATGATTATCTTAGTTTTCAGTGATGGGAAGCATATGTGTGGAATTTTCTCCCATCCTAAACTTTTATTTGGTTCCTCATCATTTATTACTAAACTTTAAAATAATATTTTCTGCTCGAGAGCTGGGTTAACCAAGAAAGGGATTTGAGTTCAAAATTGAACCAACCTCTGTAGACAGCGAACTGACCAGCTAAAAACTAACATGGAAATAATGTGAAGTGAAACTGATAGTAGAATTGAAAGAAATTAATTTAAGGACCCTTGACAGTTTTCCTGTATTTTTGTTTTTAGATATATTCACTCTGAAAATGTGGAGACTATTTGTAAATAAGTGTGTGAGCCTTGGTCATGTACCACATTTACCATGGTGGGAGTAAAGGAAATATTTATCTCTTTGTCATAGGTGAACCTATACTAAAAATCTGTAATGAGATTAAACTTATAAAATAGTATTTGAGATCCTTAGGATAGGATAAAAGCATTTATTATTGGCATATACATAGAATTTTGAATTTATTTTTAAAAAATGGTTAATTTTCAAAGGTTGTTCAAACCAGTATACTTCAAATGTAGGTCACTGGCTGTGTCAGAATCACTCTTTGTGTAGCTTTCAAAATACACTGATTTTTCAAGTCCTGTTCCTGGATACTTAGAATTAGGAGGTCGGGGCGAGTTTCCTTAATCTGTATGTTTATAAAACTCCTGAAGTGATACTTCTTTTATTATCTTTGGGGATTACTGTTTTAAATGTTTTCTAGGGTATATTCTTCATGTTACTATATTCATTTCCTTAGCCATTTAAAAAATATTTATTAAGTAGTATGTTTTTACTGCAGATAATAGAATATCCAGTTCAAACTGGCTTAGATAATAAAAGGGATTTATTGGCTTATATAACTAAAAAGTCTAGAAGTAGAATATGCTTCAGGAAAAGTTTGATTTGGGCTACAACTTGCAACAAACCATGATTCTGAAGGCTCTACTGTTTTTGTCATTTCTGTCCTTAGGAGGTTTTCCTCATTGTATTAAAATGGCTAACAGATGAGCTTTATATCCATATATCATAGTATCCAGAATAAGAAGCTGTACTCTATAATTACCAGCAAAAGTTATGAGTCACACTATTTGAACAACCCCTGAACTCATCACTGTACAAAACAGATATGATTATCCTGTTTGGTGTAGACTTGACCAGTCAGATCCCACCCATAGAGTTAGGGTGGGATCATTCCAATCCTATCATCACTACGTAATGGGGAAGAACAAATAGATCTTGAAGTAACAGCCACAAAACCTAGTAAAATATTAAAGGGATAAACTAACTGAGCCTACTCTAAAGTAATCTTTGGGGGACTTATATCTTTTCATATATGTAAAAGAAGTGCAGGGTAGACCAGTGTTTACTTTTTAGCAGATGATAGGAGGAAAGAGGGGATGAATTGTTTTTTGTCGATAACTTTTCCTCCCAGTATTTCACTGTGAAAAATTTCAAACATAGAATTTGAAAGAGTCGTACAGTGAACACCTATAAGCCCACTATCTCCACTCTATTAATATTTTGATATATTTGCTCTTTCTGTTGCTTTATCAGATATTCATCTTCCATTGTAGGGATCTTATTTTTTAATGCACTTCAAAGTTACATTGTTATACTTTACCCCTAAACACTTAAATATGCGTATCATTAACTGAGTTATTGATGACCATTTAATTAAGAACCTCATACATACAAAGCTCTCTTGGCTTAAGACTTTAATATGAATCAAATTATTATGGACATTGTAATGGTAATTTCTAAAAGAATTATTCAAAGATAGAGCCAAGAGTGAAATATGCATTTACACCTTTTACACATGTTATGTTATGCCCTCTTTATAAAGTTTCATTTGTGGTATATGACAAAAGGTATGTATTTAAGGCCTCTTCAGTGAAAGTACAGAATACCAAAGTTGTTGATATGTTGGGCCTTTCTTTAAGTTTGTTACTTACCTAATTAATTTTTCTTAGGAAACCAGTTAACTGGCAATCTGTTGTTATCAGCTAGACCAAAAGAAAACCTCAAGAAAATGCAGGTTTCTGGTAAATTTATTAGTGTAGTTGACATTTTTCCACCTGCTTATCAGAAACAACCATGTGGACACTGTTTGAAAATAGAAAGCTATAAAAATACTTAGAAAAAAATCTTAAACATTAGATAATTGAATGAACTGTCCCAGAACTAAAATTAAATTTATATCCACTTAGAATATAGTAGTTCATTGCTATGTCTTTTGGTATTGTAAATATAGTTATCCTGTTTTAAGGAGGATCCTAAAAGGCTTTGAATTAACATGTTTAAATGAGAGCATAAAATGTAGAACATAAAAATCACAGACTTTTGATAAATGATTATTGATATATTTTAATTTATTAAATAGCATTTAGGACACCTCACTTTTTACTTCTGTTTTTACAATGTCAGCTATCTTTCCTTAAGGCAGACTGTTGAATCAGAATATCCCATGCAGAGCTTTCTAACTGGTCTGTCACACTGGTGTGCCACTAATGTGTGACAAATATGCTGAGATAGTAATTTGCTTGTCCAGGGGTTACTGCCGTAGCCTGGAACTGCTTAATCACCCTTTCTCTTTCCTCAGTTTATCTAGTGTGCCTTAAAAGTTGTTTGTTTTCTGAGTGCGTGTGCATGTGTTTATGTATGTGTGCCTCACCGTGGAAACAATGACTTAATAGTCATCATAGTCCAACTTTTTGTTTGTTAAAGTTTTGCGGAAGAAACCCAACATTAAGCTTTATTAAACTTTATTTAAATCTAAATAAGACAACTATATAATTGGATTTAATAAAACAATATAGTTTTCCTTTTTGAAATTCCGTCTTTTTTCGACAGTGAATAGAAGTTCAAGAAACACTTTTAAAGTTAAAAATATTCCATCTGTTTTATCGTAAAGTTTCTTAGCTTCCCTGTTTTATCCATCTTTTTAGTTGTAAAATTTCTTAGCTTCCCTGTTTTTCATCAAATGCTGTGTTTCCTCCAAAGAAATCAAAGTGCTATTACAAAGTTTTTAGCTAAAGCCTACTAAGACCCACCTTTGGAAAAAACATCTTCGGAGTCACTTGGTAGCTTTTTGTATAACAAATTTAATGATTCTTGTTTTACCAGAATTTTTTTTCATTGCAAGTTTCTCTGCAGGAAAGAATTGGTATTAATTATTGTTACTAGTCATTCTACTGCGTTTCAAACCTAAAGTCTTTCTGCATTCTTGAACTTCTCTCTTACAATGTTAGAGTTTACCTTGGCCTTTGTCATCTTCTTTGCCCTGAAAATGTTGTATTATCCCACATATTATTGCTGTGAGATGTCCAAAATCCTCAAGAACTTTACCTTTATTAAGGACCAGATTCAAAGATACTTTTCTCTAAGTTGGATTCCATATTGCAAACATCTAACCTTTCTATCTCATCCAGATAGGTTTCTTCCTAGTAGTGGATTTCACTTTTCATCTAATCAACCAAGGGAGTGAGTATGACCTCATACCAAAATCAGCCCCCCCCCACCCGCCCCTGCTCCCACCAAAAAAAAAAAACCACCACCACCACCACCAACAACAACAACAAAAAACACCTAAAAGGACAGCTGAGCATATGTATCCAAATGAGTGATTCTTACCAAATTAGTCCTCCTTGGAAGTGTATCAGTTTACTCAGATGCTTACTCAGACACTTCTCATGTCACATACGGGATTTGGAGAATACCTCCTATGAGAATAATGATTTTGTTTCTTTTATATGAATGAGCTATTCTTCCTCATGTGCCCCCCCCCCCCCAATTTCTGCATTCTTCCTTCCTGTTTCACTCACTCTCTTATTCTCTGTTTGATGTCATCCTTTTCCACTTTGAGGGTATACAGACAGAACTGAAAATGGAGTAAGTCCAGAGCCAAGGAAAATCTTAGGGTGAGATAGTTATGAAACAGGCTGAATTTTAATGGTGAGTTTATCTTTCTTATATTACTCTTTTGTTCTTATTCTGTGCCTTTGAAATTTTTTTTTTTTTTTTTGAGATGGAGTTACCCTCTGTTGCCAGGCTGGAGTGCAGTGGCACAATCTTAGCTCACTGCAACGTCCACCTCCGTGATTCAAGCGATTCTCCTGCCTCAGCCTCCTGAGTAGCTGGGATTACAGGCGCCTGCCACCACGCCTGGCTAATTTTTGTATTTTTAGTAGAGACAGGGTTTCACCAAGTTGGCCAGGATAGTCTCGATCTCTTGACCTCATGATCCGCCCGCCTTGGCCTCCCAAAGTGCTGGGATTACAGGCATGGACCACTGTGCTTGGCCTAAAATATTTCATTTTAAAAATGGTGATTAAAAATAAGAGGCAGGCATAAGCACATGTAAATGGTATTGGACAGCGTGTGTGTTTAATATGAGTCTTTAGCTTAGGGCCATTAATGCAAGTAGCTGTAGCATTTCATCTTCAATTCTTTATATGTTGTAGTTCCCATTTAAATTTTTTTTTTAAATTTATTTATTATTATTATACTTTAAGTTGTAGGGTACATGTGCATAACGTGCAGGTTTGTTACATATGTATACTTGTGCCATGTTGGTGTGCTGCACCCATCAACTCGTCATTTACATCAGGTATAACTCCCAATGCAATCCCTCCCCCCTTCCCCCTCCCCATGATAGGCCCCGGTGTGTGATGTTCCCCTTCCTGAGTCCAAGTGTTCTCATTGTTCAGTTCCCACCTATGAGTGAGAACATGCGGTGTTTGGTTTTCAGTTCTTGTGATAGTTTGCTAAGAATGATGGTTTCCAGCTGCATCCATGTCCCTACAAAGGACACAAACTCATCCTTTTTTATGGCTGCATAGTATTCCATGGTGTATATGTGCCACATTTTCTTAATCCAATCTGTCACTGATGGACATTTGGGTTGATTCCAAGTCTTTGCTATTGTGAATAGTGCTGCAATAAACATACGTGTGCATGTGTCTTTATAGCAGCATAATTTATAATCCTTTGGGTATATCCCCAGTAATGGGATGGCTGGGTCATATGGTACATCTAGTTCTAGATCCTTGAGAAATCGCCATACTGTTTTCCATAATGGTTGAACTAGTTTACAATCCCACCAACAGTGTAAAAGTGTTCCTATTTCTCCACATCCTCTCCAGCACCTGTTGTTTCCTGACTTTTTAATGATTGCCATTAGTTCCCATTTAAATTATCAGAGGCTAAAATAAACATTAAGGTAAATACATAGACTTTTGTAACAAATCCAAGAAAGCAAATTTGCTTGATTCTTTGCATAAATCTCTATCTGCCTAATTGTTTCTCATGTTCAGAATGCTATAAATTAAGGTGAAAAATGTATTGACCATCTCTATGACTCTTAGGCAGCCAATTCACTCAGACTTTCATTTACGTTTCCTCATCTATGAAGTAGGAATAATAATATTCCATGTCACACAGGATCATTGTGATGATTACACATAAGCAGCTTAGAAAACTCCTGGCACATTATAAGTGCCAGTATTTCTCCACCAGAGCTCCAAAAGAGAATTAAACTCTACAGAAAAGGGTTTGAGTAAACTACATTGACCCCTGAACAACATGGGGATTAAGGGTGCTGATCCCTGCCAGTGGAAAATCTATGTATAACTTTTGACTGCCCCAAAACTTAACTTGTAAGAGCTTACTTTTGACTAGAAACCTTATTGATAACATAAACAGTTGATGAACACATTTTGTATGTTACACGCATTATAGACTGTATTCTTAAAATAAGCTAGAAAAAAGAAAATGTTATTAAGAAAATCATAAGGAAGAGAAAATATTATTCATTAAATGGAAGTGGATCATTGCGACAGTCTTCATTCTTATCTTCACATTGATTAGGCTGAGGAGGAGGAGGAGGAAAAGAAGGGGTTGTCTTGCTGTCTCAGGGTGACAGAGGCAGACGAAAGTCCACATATTTGTGAACCTGCATAGTTCAAAGCCATGTTATGGGTCAACTGTGTTTTCTCAGTTCTTCCAAGGATAGTACGTGGTGCTACTCTAGATGCACAGGCATTAAATCATACACATATAATGATGCTTTAGACATTAGGGCTTAATCCTTTGGGAATCTCAAATGAGAAGGGCTTATAAGTGTTATAACTGTTTAATATATAATAGCTATTATTTTGATTGCAAGTGGCAAAAATCTGTAATTTTTTTTCTTTTAAGACAAGTTTTCACTCTGTCTCCCAGGCTGGAGTGCAGTGATATGAACACAACTCACTGCAGCCTCAACCTCACTGACTCAAGCAATCCTCCCGCCTTACTCTTCCTGGTAGCTGGGACCACAGGTGCCCATCACCATGCCCAGCTAATTTTTTTTAATGTTTTTGTAGAGACTGGGTCTTGCCATGTTGCCCAGGCTGATTTTGAACTCCTGGGCTCAAGCAGTCCTCCCACCTTGGCCTCTGAAAGTGCTAGGAATACAGTCATAAGCCACCACACCCAGCCAGAAATTTATATTTAAACTGGTTTAAATAATAGAGGGACTTTATTGTTCCATGTAAATGAGAAAACAGAGAAGGCCTCAGAGATGATTTGATTAGGACTCTGACTTAGTATCTCTGCTATTCTGTTAGTTCAGCCTTTTCTCTGGCAGTTGGGTTAAACTAGTATTTCTAACCAAATTTTCAAAAGAAGAATATATATTTTTCCTAAATATGGGCTTATGGCTAAAAAGCATAAGGTGTATTTTGTATATATTTTAGAAGTCTAGTATATTTGGAATATAGTAATTGTTAAATAAGACAGTTTGGGCTTAGATAACTGTATCTGATATTAGTATGTGTCAATATGCAGTTATGCATTGCTTCACAACTAGAATATGTTCTGAGAAATTCATCCTTAGGCAATGTCATCAGTGTGTGAATCATAGAGTGTACTTACACAAACCCAGGTGGTATAGCCTACTACTCACCTAAGCTATATGGTATAGCCTGTTTCTCCTAGACTGCAAACTTATACAGCATGTTACTCAACTGAATACTGTAGGCAGTTGTAAGACAAAGGTCAGGAGTTGTGTATCTAAACATAGAGATACAGTAAAAATATGATATAAAAGATTTAAAATGGTACGCCTGTATAGAGCATGGTACCGTGAATGGAGCTTGCAGGACTGAAAGTTGCTTTGGGTGAGTCAGTGAGTGAATGTGAAGGCCTATGACATTACTGCACACTACTGTAGACTTTATAAACACAGTATAGTTAATCTATACTATAAATTTATTTTCTTAATTTTTCTTCCTTCAATAATAAATTAGCTTAGTGTAACTTTTTCACTTTATAAACTTAATTTCTTTTAACTTTTTGACTCTTTTAATAATATTTAGTTTAAATATATTATACAGCTGTACAAAAATATCTTTCTTTATATCTTTATTCTATAAGCTGTTTTTTTTAACTCTTTAAACTTTTTTATTAAAAACTTAGGCACGTGGCTGGGTGCGGTGGCTCACGCCTGTTATCCCAGCACTTTGGGAGGCCAAGACAGGTGGATCCCTTGAGGCCAGGAGTTTGAGACCAGACTGGCCAATGTGGTGAAACCCTGTCTCTACTAAAAATACAAAAATTAGCCAGGCGTAGTGGCGTGCGTCTGTAGTCCCAGCTACTCAGGAGGCTGAGGCATGAGAAGCACTTGAACTTGGGAGGTGGAGGTTGCAGTGAGCTGAGATTGTGCCATTGCACTCCAGCCTGGACAGAAGGGGACTCTGTCTCACAAAAAACAACAACAACAACAAAAACAGGCACAAACACACCATTCTATACTTACGTAGGGTCAGGATCATCAGTATCACTGTCTCCTACCTCTACATCTTGTCCTACTGGAATATCTTCAGGGGCAATAATATTACACATGGAGCTGTCATCTCCTAAGAGAACAATGCTTTCTTCTGGAATATCTCTTCTAGGACCAGGCTAAGGCTTACAGTTATGTATAAGTAAAAAGAGTACACTAAAATAATAATAAAAAGTATAGTACGTTAAATACATAAATCTGTAACATAGTCATTTATTATTATCAATTATCCACTGTGCGTAATTGTATATGCTATACTTTTATACAACTGGCCGCACAGTAGATTTATTTACACCAGCACCACCACAAACACATGAGTAATGTGTTTTACTATGACATTGTACAACTACAATGTCAGTAGGCATTACGAATTTCTTATTATAATCTTATGGGACTGTCATCATGTATTCATTCCGTCATTGACCAAAACATCATTATGTGGAACATGACTGCATAAGAAAAAAATGTTAAGCCTATAGAAGCTGTAGTTGCGCTTTTATATGTATGCCAATGTTAATTACACTAAACCACTTCAGCAGGCCATATTCTAGTAAAAGGTTTTTAAGACAGATTGCCAAAAGAAAGAGAACAAAGCAAAACAAACAAAAAACAGGGAGTTTGTAGGAATAAGTTGATGAAAGGAGTTGAAGAACAAACTAAGGGTAGTTAGGGAGGCAGAGGTTGCAGTGAGCCAAAATCGCGCCATTGCACTCCAGTCTGGGTGACAGCAAGACTCCATCTCAAAAAAACAAAAACAAAACAACTCTTTATCTGAAAAATAATTTGTATGTTTTCTGGTGGTATAAGAAAAAGTGCCTCTCTTTACCTATCTGTATGCCTAGAAAATAGTCCCAATGCTCACCTGAAACAAACTCTTAGGATCAGAAGCAGCTTTTAATCAGCTATATCTAGGACTTCCAGTCCACATCAAGAGCTAATTAAACAGAGGAGACTCAAAGCTGTCCTCCCCTTTCTAGAGTGATTTGGACAACTTTTTCTTTTTTTCCCCCCTTTTCTGTTCCCCAAGCAAAAGCAGATTCCCAAGAATGAAAGAATATGGGAAGCTTGCCATCTTCTTGACTAAGTATTGAATCCCTTACAGTATGAGTAGAGAATCGTCTGCCCTCAAAATAACTAGATAAATTACTTTGAAATTCTAGGGTGATTTTTTCATCAGTAGACCCATTCAATTACTGATTTCTGAGACTCCTTCAAAAGATATATTTTATAAATTATATTTATTGTAAACAACCTTTATTAAGCATTTTTAAAGAAATAATTTAAATTATTTAAATTAAATAATTTAATTTAAGGTCAGGAGGTCAGAAGTTTGAGACCAGCCTGACCAACATGGAGAAACCCTGTCTCTACTAAAAATACAAAATTAGCCAGGCGTGGTGGCACATGCCTGTTAATCCCAGCTACTTGGGAGGCTGAGGCAGGAGAATCGCTTGAACCTGGGAAGCAGAGCTTGCGGTGAGCCGAGATGGCACCGTTGCACTCCATCCAGCCTTGGCAACAAGAGCGAAACTCTGTCTCTAAATGAATAAATAAATAACAGCATAGTTCACTATGACTTGTCTGTCAGAGGTAGTTTGAGAATGGATTTGTTCAGAATTCAGGTAATTAAAGGGTGTGTGCCTATGCTTTTCCTATACCTTGAAATATTTGAGTACATGCTGTGAAAAATTGCCTCGTTTTTGCTTTGTTGTTTTGCCACAAAACAGAAAGAAGAAGGAAAGCTTCAAGGACAGCTTAACAAGTCTGATTCTAACCAGTATATTAGGGAACTGAAAGATCAGATAGCAGAGCTGAATCATGAGGTAAGTGATAAATTTTGATCTTCACATATTTCTTTCTTCCTTCCTCTGTATTGTAACAACACTTTATTACTGGTTATAAGACTGACACTTGTGTGCTGAATATCTTCTGTGAATTATTGGTTATAATTAATAACATTTTTGAAAATTGTCTTTTTAGCAAGCATCTTCTGTTCTAATATGGGGGATTTATTTCCCCTTAACCTCATTAGCATGACCTAGAATGATCAATTAATATTTTCATGGCAAATATTTTATTTTTTTATTGTGGTGTAAAACCTCTTGGTGGTTTGCATAGATGTCAAAGTTACTTCAACTAAACTACAATTGTGCTTATACCTATAGAATAGATTTGTGGTATTTACCGTTGCATGCAGAGGGAAGTCTTTTTACTCGTCTTCTTTTCCCCCTCATGGTGGTATTACTGAGATTGCAAAAAAGGATACTTGCCTAATATCAGTTAACAGATTTCTTAGTATCTGAATGCTTTTTAAACTGGCACTACCTTGAATCTGTGAGATTCAACTCACAAAATTTTTGGTTTTACTAAGTACTATACTGAGTAATTTAAAGTATTTAAACTAATATGTTTTGATTAGAGAGAGATGTTAATGTGGCTCGAGGTCAATTTTCTTGTCCTTTATTGTTTTCTATTTTAATGATAGTATTTGGCTAAACACTAATGGAATACCATATTTCTTGTTTTGAATTATTTATAAAATAATGTGTATTCACAGTAATGAGATTTGAGAAGGTAGTATAACTTTCATTTGATTAAAAAGAAGAAAGAGAAAGAAAAAAAAAAAAGAAAACTCATTTTGACCACTAAGTGAATTTAAACCTCAAAGGAAAAAGTTTAGACATTACCCTTTCCTGGTATTACACCCTTCAGTTAAAGTCTGTGTGTTTTGGGTAATACCTCCTGGGGTAGTCAGTCTAAGAGTCAGTTCTAAATGAAGAAGAAATAAAACATAAACAGAACAGTAAATCTTAGATGTGGCTCAGTTTTATTTGTTTTGAAATTTGGGAAATCAGTCCTGTAAATATTAATTTTCAGCCATGATAATGTTTGAGGGATTCAGGATCTTACATATAATCTTTACCTATTTGTGTGTATTTATTATCATATTTTTAAATCGATAGCCATAGCATGAAAGAACAAGTTACAAATAAGTGTGTTCTAGAAATCTTTATTCTTTTGAGAACCCTAGGAATTACTTATGTTCAAAAGGTGTTCTCAAAGGAAGTTGTGATTAAAATAAAGCAACCTGCCATTTAAAATTTTGATGTCTCATGATAAGGAAGCTTTAATGTTGCTGAAACTTACATATAGATTGACTTTATTTCTAAAATTAATGTAAAAATCAGTCAACAAACATTGATTTTCCCTGTCATATGCTTTGACTAAAAATCATGATATTCTGGCCGGGTGTGGTGGCTCATGCTTGTAATCCCAGCACTTTGGGAGGCTGAAGCAAGTGGATCACTTGCGGTCAGGAGTTTGAGACCAGCCCATCCAACATGGTGAAACCCCATCTCTACTAAAAATACAAAAATCAGCCAGGCATGGTGGTGTGTGCCTGTAACCTCAGCTACTGGGGAGGCTGAGGCAGAAGAATCGCTTGAACCTATGAGGTGGAGGTTGGAGTGAGCTGAGATTATGCCACTGCACTCCAGGCAACAGAGTGAGACTCCGATCGATCAATAGATAGATAGATAGATTAGATAGATAGATAGATAGGATGGATTGGAAAGATGGACGGATGGATAGATAGATAGATAGATAGATAGATAGATAGATAGATAGTCTCATCAGGACTGCCAGAAAATAACTCACATGAAGTTTAACTTTGATGTCAGTTTTTCACATGTAGCCTAAGAAAGCAGTCTTACCTTATCCAAACATGAAAAGAAAATTAATCAACAGGTTAGAATTTTCTACTATGAAAATTGAAAGCTAGATTGTGCAGATTTAAAGAGTAGAAATCAAACAAACTGCATCTTTTTTAAAAAAAAAAAAAACCTTTAAAGCATTTTTATTTATTAATACGCTTCCTTGTTGCAGATAGAATTAAGGAAATTTGCAACCGCTACAAAGTAATAAACTACAATTTTGGGAGCAAAAGGAAAGAAAAAAAACTGTAGAAATATAATATGGAAGCATGAATAAGACCATTATAAAAATGCTTACCATAAAAATATATCTTTCCTATAAGTGGGCCTCAGATTTAGCTCTAAGGTTTTGCAGCCAACACAAAACCTGGTCACTTAAACATTTCAGAGTGTCTATATTATGAAAACAGACCAATTAGCTAGAAGAGCCACATCTATTCCTGATACTAAGATTAAATAACAAGTTCTCCATTGCTTCCTCACAAAGGAGACCTAGTGTGAGTTCCCTGGTTATTATACTTAACATTTGAATGGCTTTATAATCATAAAAGTTAAATAAAGAACAGAAGCTTAAAAAAAAAAAAAAAAAAAAACTTTTGTAGGCTGGGTGCAATGGCTTATGCCTGCAATCCCAGCACTTTGGGAGACCGAGGTTGGAGGGTCACTTGAGCCCAGGAGTTCAAGACCAGCCCGAGCAGTATAGGGAGACCCTGACTCTATTACAAAAAAAAAAAAAAAAAAAAAAGCCAGGCCTGGCGGCATGCACCTGTAGCCCCAGCTACTCCAATGGCCGAGGCAGGAGGATCAGTTGAACCCAGGAGGTCAAGGCTGCAGTGAACCATGATCACACCACTGCACTCCAGCCTGGGTGTCAAAGTGAGACCCTGTCTCAAAAAAAAAGGTTTTGTATAGCAGCATAACATGCAGAGACATGTCCAAGTCAAAAGTTTCCAGCTCAGTAAATTATCACAAAATGATCACACTCATGTAGATATCACCCAGGCCTAAGAAATAGACCCCAGAGCCCTGTTCATACTCTTTTAACCCATACTGCCTCCCTTCTACTCAAAGGTAACCATGATCTCAGACTTCTCATACAGTAGTTTAACTTTTTGAACTTTATATAAATGGCTTCTTGCAGTGTGTATTCTTTTGTGTCTTGCTGCTTTTGCTCAACATTGTGAGATTTTACTTTGTCATTTTAAAATGTAGCTGTAGGTTGTTCATTTTCATCACTGTGTAATTTTCCTTTGTATAAATATACCATGATTTATTTATCTATTATGTTGGTGAACATTTGGATTATTTCCAGTTGGTCTGTTAAGAACATTGCTTTAAGTGATTTATGCCAGTTTATACTGTCTATAAGCAGTGAAGAAAGTTCTTGCTGTTCTACATCCTCAACATGTGGAATTGTCAGTCTTTCTTATTTTAGCCATTCTGTGACTATGAAGAGATTTCTCATTATGGTTTTAATGTGCATTTCCCTGATTATTAGTGAGATTGAGTACTTTTCCCCCAGTATATAGAACAACGTTGGCATGTACTGGGTACTTTGTGAAAATGTTTCTAATGAAAAAATGATGTTTGTGAAAGGTTTTGCAGATGAGATCACATATAAGTTGCATGGGAATGCCAAGAAGCTGCTTTTTTTCTTTGGATGGAGTCTTGCTCTGTCTCCCAGGCTGGAGTGCAGTGGCGTGATCTTGGCTTACTGCAACCTCTGCCTCCTGGGTTCAAGCAATTCTCCTGCCTCAGCCTCTTGAGTAGCTAGGGTTACAGGCACACACCACGATGCCTGGCTAATTTTTGTATTTTTTTAGTAGAGATGGAGTTTCACCATGTTGACCAGGCTGGTCTCGAACTCCTGACCTTGTGATCCGCCTGCCTTGGCCTCCCAGAGTGCTGGGATTACAGGCGTGAGCCACCATGCCCATCCAGAAGCCTCTTAATATGTGAAAATCAGTGGAAAGAACATTCCAGACAGAAGAAACAACTAGCCCAAAGATCTTAGAAGAAAATGAAATGGTCATTTTGAGAAACAATGCTAGTGTGGCTGGAATATAGTGAAGGGTAGAAAAACGGCATAAGATAAAATTAGAGAGGCAGGTGAGGTCAGATTATTTACGATTGGTCCTCTGTATCCATGGGTTTTGCATCAGTGGATTCAACCAACCTTGGATCAAAAACATTTTTTAAAGACTATTGCATCTGTAGCTGTACTGAACAGCTGCAAATTGTTTTCCTTATTATTATTCCCTAAACAATACAGTATAACAGTTTATATTGCGTTAACATTGTATTAGGTATTATAAGTAAGCTAGAGATGATTTGAAGTATACAGGAAGTCAGGCATAGATTATATGCAAATATGCCATTTTATATCAGGGATTTGAGCATCCATGGATTTTAGTATCCTTGGGACATCCTGGACCCAATCTCCCACAGGCACCGAGGGACAACTGTGTAGTGCTTTGTAAACCAGGGTGTATAGTGGAAAGCTTTTGAATGTTTGTTGTTAGGGATTTTTTTGGTTAGGGTTGTTTAGGTTTTTTTGTTTTGTTTTGTTTTTGGTTTTGTTTTAGAAATGGGGGTCTCACTATATTGCTCAGGCTGGCCTCTAACTCCTGGGCTCAAGTGATCCTTCCACCTTAACTTACTGAGTAGCTGGGACTACAGGGCTGCGCCACCATACCTGCTGTCTTTGGATGGTTTCATACAGAAAATTTTATAATTTCATTTGCTCTGCCTACTGTACAGTGAACTGATTGTAGAAGAGAAAGAGTGAGAAGAGGGAAATTCATGAGGAGTCTGTTACAATGGTCCAGATAAGATCAAACATGGCTTAGAAGGATGGAAGAAGTGGAAATGTAATATGGCTGTGTTAGAAGTATGTTTATCTCATAAGGAAAAATATTCATTGGTTCCAGAGAGTTTTGGCTTGAGTAATTGAGTGAATGGTTGGTTGGTGCCATTGACCAACATAGAGAAAGGTAAACAAGAGCTCTATTTTTATTCTAAGGTTTGTAGTAAGGTTGAGATTCCTATTAAATATTCAAATGAAGGTATCAGATAGGCAGTGGCTATGTGAGTGTGAAATTCTGAAGAGAGGTCAGGGCTAAAAATAGGTGTAGCCCTCACTGGCATGTAAATGGCATTCATATATAAAGAGAAGGGTGTCCAGGAGCAAGTTCTGAAGTTCTCCCAACCTTTAAGGTCAAGAGAGCCGGGAGAGGACCAAAACCACCAGGGAGATAGGCGGGAGAGTGTGAAGACACAGGAGTCCCTGAAGGAGGAAGGGATCATTTCAATGTAGTTATTTAGATTTTAAACTTCCCAGATCCTTTTGAAGAATAAACTTATTAAGACAGATTTCTTGGCCGGGCATGGAGGCTCACGCTTATAATCCCAGCACTTTGGGAGGCCGAAGCAGGTGGATCACTTGAGGACAGGGGTTTGAGACTAGCCTGGCCAACATGGAGAAACCCTGTCTCTACAAAAAAAAAAAAGCAAAAATTAGCTGGATGTAGTGGTGTGCGCCTGTAGTCCCAGCTACTTGGGAAGCTGAGGTAGGAGAATTGCTTGAGCCTGGGAACCAGAGGTTGCAGTGAGCAGAGATCACACCACTGTACTTCAGCCTGGGCGACACAGTGAGACCCTGTCTCAAGAAAAAAAATATATATATATTTCTTCGGAATTTTTTATGATTTGTCAAAGAACAATGGATGATTTAAGAAAGAACTTGAAAGGAGAAATGTTCTATCACTAAATACTACTGAAACACCCTTCCTGAAGAAATTAGAGAAACAGCCCGGCATGGTGGCTCATGCCTGTTATTCCAGCACTCTGAGAGGCTGAGGCAGGCAGATCATCTAAGGTCAGGAGTTTGAGACCAGTCTGGCCAACATGGCTAAACCCCGTCTCTACTAAAAATAAATAAATAAATAATACAAAAATTAGCAGGACATGGTGGTGCGTGCCTGTAACCCCAGCTACTCAGGAAGCTGAAGCACGAGAATGGCTTAAACCTGGGAGACAGAGGTTGCAGTGAGCCAAGATCTCACCACTGCACTCCAGCCTGGGCCACAGAGACTCCATCTCAAAAAAAAACAAAACAAAAAACCAGAAAAAGAAAAAAAGAGAAATGTAAGCTATTTCAAGACAAAGCTGGGGAAATAAAAAGAACTATTTTGGTATGCTGTAAACAACATACAACTCAGGTAGATAAAACCTACTTACTTTCTAGGAATAATCATTATATTGGTTTCTACTGGTCTTCTGTCATCCTGTCTTTTTTGTTGGGAAAGGCAGTTTTTCTAAGTTAAATTACATGTCACAGGAATCTTTTTTTAAGTAGGTGATTAGGAATTTGAGTAAATAAAAAGAAATCTAAATAAAGCCCTTACTGAAGTTTGACTTAGAAAATGTTTATATAAACAGGAATGGTAGTGTGGGCCTTGTAGTTCTAGTTACTTGGGAGACTGAGGCAGGAGGATTGCTCTGAACCCAGGAGTTTGAGGTTGCAGTGAGCTAAGATCATGCCACTGCACTCCAGCCTGGGTGGCAGTGAGACCCTAACTCTAGAAAAAAATAAAAATGTGAGAAAAAAATTATGTGAATATTCCTTAAGTTTTTAAATTCTGATATCTGTTTATATAAACCTGAGCTATGGATTTAATTAAATATATATCAAAAAGTATTTTAATGTCCTAGACATTCTTAATATAGTTTTTAATACGTATACTCATTTCGTTATTAAACTGGAATTTTTGAAATAAGGAATTTTAACAATCAGATTGACAATACAGTAAGTCCTCAACATTGTCAATAGGTTCTTCGAAACTGAGACTTCAAAGTGAAAGACATATAACATGTCCATGAATAATGTCGTTTTGTTTATAATGATGAGGGGAAAAAATTGGTTTCTGTGTATGTCCTCTCACTTAAAATGACAGTTTCCAAGAACCTGTGGAAAACTTTAAGTGAGAACTTACTATATGCCCTTTTGTATTTCTTTGGATTTTTTTTTTTCCTTATGCTTGTATTTTTCTACTTAAAGTGGTGGCTCACGCCTGTAATCCCAACACTTTGGGAGGCCGAAGTGGGTGAATCACAAGGTCAGGAGTTCAAGACCATCCTGGCCAACATGGTGAAACCCCGTCTCTACTAAAAATACAAAAATTAGCCAGGCGTGGTGGTGCGCACCTATAATCTCAGCTACTGGGGAGGCTGAGGCAGGAGAATCACTTGAAGCCAGGAGGCGGAGGTTGCAGTGAGCCAAGATCGTACCACTGTACTCCAGGCTGGGTGACAGAGCAAGACTTTATCTCAAAAAAAAAAAAAATAGTAGTTAATAAGACCTTTTTAAGGCTCATTCAGCACTGCTCTTCATCTAGAGATTAAAACTGAAATACTAAAGGTAGAAAAGAACTTAGTCATCTGGTTCTATAGTTGTTGGCAGCTATTTTTTTTTCTTTATTTCATACTGAATGACACTGTTTTTTGGTTTATTTAACTTCATGCTTATTCTTTTTTTTTGAGACAAGAATTTCGCTCTGTCACCTAGGCTGGAATGCAGTGGCACGATCTCGACTCACTGCAACCTCTGCCTCCTGGGTTCAAGCGATTCTCCTGCCTCAGCCTCCTAAGTAGCTGGGACTACAGGCACATGCCGCCACACCTGGTTAATTTTTTGTATTTTAGCAGACACAGGATTTCACCGTGTTGCCTAGGCTGTTCTTGAACTCCTGAGCTCAGACAGTCTGTGCACCTCGGCCTCCCAAAGTGCTTATTCTTATTTCTGTTTCTACCAGTCTTTATTTCCCTTTAGGTACTACAAAGCTCCAAGTATGTTACCTAGTTTACAGAGTGATACTCAAGAACAGAATTGACATTCTTACCATAAAACTCCATTGATAACAGTAGTCTACTTATAGAAACAGAAATAAGAATTAAAAACAGTGCTATCTATTTGTACTGATGAGTAAATTTTAACTTTTAAGAAAATGTTAACATTTAAGAAAAACTTCAGTGTATGGAGTTACAAGCTATCCTGCATGTTTTTATAATAGAAAGTATTAGTTTTCCCAGTGCGGCAGCTTCTTAATAAAAGAAATTATTCCCTTAAATTTGTTCTTTCTCTAAATAGAGCAGTGTAAAGTAGCATGCGGAAGTTTCAGGATCTCATACAACCAAGTAAATAGGTTTTTTATCCCCCTACCCAGAACGTCCCATGTAGATGATGAAAGATTATATTTGCCATTCTGTGAAAATTGCTTTAAGCCCGTTAAATACATACACTGCTTTTTAATCTTACAGCCTCCATTTATATGTTTAAAACCCATTATTTTCTTTCTTTATTTTTTCTGGAGACAGGGTCTTGCTCTGTGGCCCAGCTGGAGTGCAATGGTGCCATCACCGCTCACTGCAACCTCAACCTGCTGGGCTCAAGTGATCCTCCCACCTCAGCCTCCTGAGTAGCTGGGACTACAGGTGTGCAAGACTGCGCCTGATTTTTTGTTTGTTTGTTTGTTTTTAAGAGAGAGGGTCTCACTGTGTTGTCCAGGCTGGTCGGGAACTCTTGGGCTCAAGGGATCTCCCTGTCTCGGCCTCTGAAAATGCTGGGATTACAGGCATCAACTACTGTGCCCAGCAAAAACTGATTCTTAATGACTTCTTTGAATGAGTAGCTATTACTCCTTTTCCTCTTATATGTTCTGTTTTATCTCGGATAAGCAGTTTATCTTATTTGAAGTCCATTTTAGAAATTATTATGCAGATTTTTATATTTGGAACAATATCACTATGTAAAATACTTAAAGCTGAGATATAAGAATCATATTTTTTTAACCCAGAAATGTTCTTAAAATTTATCTTGTTTTTCATTTGATAAATGAGGAAGCTGAGGCCCTAAGAGTTAAGGGACTTACCCAAAGTTACAAAGCTAGTTCATAGCTGAGATGGAACTCATCATGCCTGGGCATTGTGGCTTCTGATCTACTGCATCCCACTGCCCTACCATGATCCTGCTGGCCCACTTAATGGTGACATATTAAACATAGTTAGAGTTCTATAAGCATTTGTTTAATTGAATTAAATTGAAGTGCTTCTCTCAGATGAGAACCTAACATCTAGTTAGTAAAAATCTGCTCGTGGCTCATATTCTTTATTTTTCTTTCTGCAGCAACTTCTATTCCTTGTGAGACTGCAGAATTTGTCCAACTTGACTTTCAGATTCTGCTTCAGTTTCCATTTGGTGCTACTAGCATTGTAGCTTTTAAATATTTGATGACTTTCTGAAAACAGGCAACTGAGATTTCCTAGCCATATTTGATGTTTTGAGAAACACAGAACTTGATTTAAAAAAGTCAATCCAATTCATATATACCTCTTATTTAGGAAATACAAGCTTATTCAAATACATAAATTACCTTTGCTGTTAAATGCATTCTGTTTGAAGAGTTTGAAGTTTAACTGGTGGCAAGATGTTTCCAGATTAATTTTTTTAAAACTCCAAGGCAATATGTTTCTCCATGTATTTCTTGCCATTTAAAATAATGTATAATATACTGTAGTCTGGGAAAAACTGTAATAATCCCATACAGGGTCAGGGCACGGTGGCTCACATCTGTGATTCTGGCACTATGTGAGACCGAGGTTGGCTGATTGCATGAGCCCAGGAGTTTAAGACCAACCTGGGCAATATGGCAAAACCCTCTACCAAAAAATACAAAAATTGGCAGTTCACGGTGGCTCGTGCCTGTAATCCCAGCACTTTGAGAGGCCGAGGCAGAAGGATCATGAGATCAGGAGTTCAAGAACAGCCTGACCAACATGGTGAAACCCCGTCTCTACTAAAAATACAAAAATTAGCCAGGCGTGGTGGTGTACACCTGTAATCCCAGCTGCTGGGGAGGCTGAGGCAGGAGAATCGCTTGAACACAGGAGGCGGAGGCTGCAGTGAGCCGAGATCATGCCACTGCCCTCCAGCCTGGGTGACACAGTGAGACTCTATCTCAAAAAAAAAAAAAAAAAAGCCAGGTGTGGTGGCATGCCCCTGTAGTTCCAGCTACTTGGGAGGCTGAGGTGGGAAGATCTCTTGAGCCTGGGAGGGAGAGGTTGCAGTGAGCTGAGATTGTACCACTGCATTCCAGCCTGGGTGACAGAGTGAAACCCTGTCTCAAAATAAATAAATAAATAATCCCACACAGGATACCTTACTTTATTCAAGACTTTTAGACCACTTTTCAGTTTTATGGTGTATTCATAGAATATAATTGGTGTTCTACCCATTATATGCATCTGTGTATCTAATTCCTGCCATGGGTAAAAAAAGAAAATTTTTTTTATACTGTTAATGAAAACATGTGCCTCTAATGATAGTAATTTCATTAAGAAACTGGAGTTAATTAATGAAAACATGAACACAGAGATCTAGTAGGAGAGGGGTAAGAGGCTAGATAAGGAAATCACCTAGAAAATAAAAAAATCACAATTAAAAGTCAGGTGAGGAAAAATATTAGAACTTTTAAAATGTAAGAAACGAAGTAAGGAAGCGTCTTAGGAATATTAACTAAGGTAGGATATGCCTCCAGAGGGTTTGTTAAGAGAGTTCTAGGAAAAAATTCGAGTGAGCAGCCAACATAAAGAATACAGACTCAATGTAAAACAAGGGATTTGAATCTGGTACTCAGAGGACCAAATAAATATCTTCAGGGGATATATCACACTGGTCAAGAAACAGAACCGGGTGGAATTGTAAAATCAGTCTTGAATATTAAGCTGCATTAGATGGAATTTTTTCTAAAATTGTCCTAGACACAATGAGAAGAGTAGCCCTACTCTCAAGGAACTTTTAGTTTGGTGGGGAAAAGCAGAAAAGTTAATTTGATAAAGACTATATGGTTGGCACTGATAGAGAATACTTAATGGTTCAGAAATGTGAGACAACACAGCACTTAATTTCATTTGTTCTAATTAATGGTCGTTATATCCTCTCTGACGTTTAGAGTCAAGCTGAACTGTGAATTTCTTGACAGCAAAGATTATCTTATTCAGCCTTATATTTCTTAGGGTCTTTTGAAAGTCCTGGCATGGTAGTCTGAACTCATGAATTCAGTCAGTTCTCTTGGTGTTCATATTGTCCCAAATTTGGCCAATGGGAACTCTTTGAAGCTGGCTCCAATGTCTTTTTTTTTCTACAGCCCCATTAGTCCTTGAACACATCTGTGTTTCCTGGCACTAGATGGCAAGTTTTTAAATAGTATTTTACATTACATTACATGAGTAGAGCTAGATTTCAAATGTAGCTGAAAAACTGAAAAACTGTTAATTAATACTTACCAGTAAATTTCTGAAGAGATGGTCCCAACAATTACTCTTGGACAATTAGAATGGAAATACAAGTCATGAGAAACCACTTCAAGGGAAACTGGAAGTCAAGGGTCTATGAAAAATAAAGGCAGATGGTGATAAGCATTTTTTGAAGGAAATGGAACTGTCAAGCCTGTAGTGACAGGTTTTATAGTTTTTTACAGCAATTCTTAAGCAGATTTAATTCAGTAAGGGTGAAAGAGACTTCTCTTTCTTTTAGCAATCCCAGGAAGAGACCATACTAGTAACATACTCTTAGATCCCAGACATGAGAAAATGAAATATAAACATCTAAAACCATTTTAATTATATGTAAACTTTTAGCATGACTGTAGTATTAAGCATATTTATCATTTGAGTGATACTAATAGGATGTGCTCAAATGTGTCATTCAACTTGATATGGGATGCTAAAATGAGCTACAGTTTTAAAATCTTGTGAACTTACTCTAGTTTCAGGGCTTGAGTGTTCATCTTTAAATGTTTTTCCATTCATTCAAAAGCTGACTTGGACTCGGGAAGGGGAACATCACACACCGGGGCCTATCATGGGGAGGGGGCAAGGGGGAGGGATTGCATTGGGAGTTATACCTGATGTAAATGACGAGTTGAGGGGTGCTGACGAGTTGATGGGTGCAGCACACCAACATGGCACAAGTAAACATATGTAACAAACCTTCACGTTATGCACATGTACCCTAGAACTTAAAGTATAATAATAATAAATAAATAAATTTTTTTAAAAAAGCTGATTATTCCTACTTTTCATCTAACTCCCACTTTTTTCTTCCATTATCATATCAGTACTTCTAAGCACATCCATAAAACGCAGAAGGGGGAGGATTAGAAATTCATGCAGTTGCCGAGCGCAGTGGCTCACACCTGTAATCCTAGCACTTAGGGAGGCTAAGGCGGGTGGATCACTCAGGAGTTCAAGATCAGCCTGACCAACATGAAGAAACCCTATCTCTACAAAAATTAGCTCTGTGTGGTGGTGTGCACCTGTAGTCCCAGCTACTTGGGAGGCTGAAGTGGGAGGATCCCTTGACCCAGGAGGTCGAGGTTGCAGTGAGCCAAGATCATTCCACTGAACTCCATCCTGGGTAGCAGAATGAGACCAAGTCTCAAAAAAAAAAGAAAAGAAAAGAAAAAAATTCATGCAGTTTATCTGGTTCTTAATCTTAATTCTGGATTTTGTTTATTATTTTATTTTATTTTTTTGAGATGGAGTCTTGCTCTGTCGCCCAGGCTGGAGTGCAGTGGTATGATCTTGGTTCACTGCAACCTCCGCCTCCCGGGGTTCAAGCAATTCTCCTGCCTCAGCCTCCTGAGTAGCTGGGATTACATGCGTGCACCACCATGCCCAGCTAATTTTTGTGTTTTTAGTAGAGATGGGTTTTCGCCATGTTGGCCAGGCTGGTCTTGAACTCCTGACCTACTGATCCGCCCTCCTCGGTCTCCCAAAGTGCTGGAATTACAGGTGTGAGCCACTGTGCCCAGGCTATTTTTTTTTTCATTTGATAAGTTTAGATTTCTTTCCAGATTTTGTGTGTCTTTGTTCTCCATCATACTACAGGTGATTGAGAAACTGTCATCTTTATAACAGTGGACTTCAGTCAGGAGACCTGGATTGTAGTTCTGTCTGCCACTGATTAGCTGGGTGACCTTAGGATGCCAGTTCACTTCATGTATCTATTTAATCAGTGAATATTTGAACATCTTTTAATTCACAGGCATGCCTTAAGCCATGCCTCAGTTTCTTGATTGCAAAGCAGTTATACTAAATGGTACCTAAAGCCACTTCCATCCCAGTGCTGTGCTAGGTGTGTAAAAGTCATAGTTCCAGTTGTTGAGTTTAGACTGATAAGGAGAAGCAGTTCGTGTGGGCAGTACTGTAGTAGAACCACATGGCACCATGGCCTAGAAACATGTCAGAAAATCTATGATCATGGGGCTGCCTAAATTGTGTATTAGAGAAGAAGTAGAAGATTGGTAGGAAAAGGAGAATAGAGGATATTTCAAGCAGAGAGGCGTATATGCAGAGGCTTGGAGGCAAGTAAAGAATTCATAAAGGAGACCAAGAAGGATTAGTATGAAAAGTAGGAGGAAAATCAGTAGAGAGGGGCATTCCTGAAGCCAAAGTGAGAGAGAGACTTACATTGCTCAGTTTGTTTTTAGAGTGTGGTACTGAAAATAACATTCATAGAGATTGATCTAATGGCTGAAAGTAAAGCTTTTTTAATCAAACAAGAGGAAATCTATAAAATATAGTTATTTTCTTGATTGTGTTTTTTAAAATCATTTGGAATTGCGTTACTTCTGGAGTCTTGGTCTATATGAGGTGTGTTTCAGAGCCAATCTGAATACTGTTATCCACTAAGCTACCCAATACATCACGCTTGTTTTTTAATTCTCTATATTCTTAAATGTAAAAGTCTTATTTCTTTGACTATACCATGATTTTGAAATATAGTAATTCATTTTAAAAGCCTTTTTTTTTTTTTTACATCAAGTAATTTGACTTTGATATACTAGTTTTTAAAAGAAACGGGCCAGGCACAATGGCCTGTAATCTCAGCAGTTTGGGAGCCCAAGGCAGGAGGATCACTTGAGGCCAGAAGTTCAAGACCAGCATGGGCAACAAAGCAAGACCCTGTCTCTTTTTTAAAAAATTAATTAATAATGTTATTTTTATTTTTATTTTTATTTATTTTTTATTTTTTATTTATTTATTTTTTATTATTATTATACTTTAAGTTCTAGGGTACATGTGCATAACGTGCAGGTTTGTTACATATGTATACTTGTGCCATGTTGCTGTGCTGCACCCATCAACTCGTCAGCACCCAACTACTCGTCATTTACATCAGGTATAACTCCCAATGCAATCCCTCCCCCCTCCCTCCTCCCCTTAATAGGCCCCGGTGTGTGATGTTATTTTTAAAAATAAATAATAACATAGTATTGATGGTTTTTCAAAGTGAAAATGTGCTCCACTTATTTACTAAGTGTCAATTAAAGAGGAATTGATAAAAGATGAATAGATAGCTCTCTCAGATTTACAAAAACTAAAATTTTAAATTGTGGTTGAGAGTCTGTAGTGCAGTAAATCATGTGCTTCTTATGAACCATATCTCACAGATGCAGGTGGACACGAGATAGTCAGATTTTCACTCCCCACAACTGGACAGCTAGAAATGTCATGCCAATAGTACATGTCAAAGACTTAGTGCTACTTTGCTGCCTGTCTGATTTAAGTTATTGTGGTCAGTCTGAGGAACCTGTGATATGATAAGATAGCATTCATGAGGTCATGTGGTTTGCAAGTGCCCAATCTTGACTAAGCAGCCTATGAGCACCTCAGGAGGAGGAAGAGAGGGATAGTAACTTTATTTGCAAGCTTATTTTGGGTTCAGTGGCAGAATAGTGTGGGTATGTGGCTATATGTGTATATTACATATTTTTAAAATTATTTTTCCATCAGGCGTTATAATTTCTGAAAAAAGTGAATACTACAAATGCATTCATTGCCTTCTACTTATTAATATTTGTCTAAACCATTAAACTTTTTTTATTATACTTTAAGTTCTAGGGTACATGTGCACAACGTGCAGGTTTTTACATATGTATACATGTGCCATGTTGGTGTGCTGCACCCATTAACTCATCATTTACATTAGGTATATCTCCTAATACTTTTTATTGCAAATATTTTCCTACAACTTCATTTTAAATTTTAAATGAAGTTGTAGGAGGTAACCACATGTCTTTTCTGTTAAGGAAAAAACTGGATATAGGAGTTTTATATTGTTGATGAATATTTTTTAAATATATTAAAAATTATTTCTATATTTTCTAATTAGAAAATTACTTATTTTTAATCTGGTATCCTCTCCATTAGAAACATACAAAATGGCTGTCTGATTTTATCTATATAACAACTTTACTGAGACATTATTTATATATGATACAGTTTACCATTCAGTGGTTTTTAGTACATTCACAGTTATGCAGCTATCATCACAATCAATTCTAGAACATTTTTATCTCTCAAAAAAGAAATCCTGTGCTCATTTAGCTAGTCACTCCCTATTTCTCCCCAAGCCTTATTCCCCCAACCTAGGCAACCACTAATCTACTTTCTGTCTCTACAGATTTCCCAGTTCTGGACATTTAATATAAAGGGAATCATAAAACCTGTGGTTTTCTGTGACTGGCTTTTTTCACTTAGTATAATGTTTTCAAGGCTCATTCATGTTGTAGCTTGTGTCAGTGCTTTATTTATTTTTGTCACCTAATAATGTTCTATCATATGGATAGACAGGCATACCTGGCTTTATTGTGCTTTGCTTTATTATGCCTCAATAAATAGTTGTTATATCCTACTGTGTTTTTACAAATTGAAGGTTTGTCGCAATCCTGCATTGAGCAAGTCTTTCAATGCCGTTTTTCCAACAGCGTGTGCTCACTTCATATCTCTGTGTCACATTTTGGTAATTCTCACAATTTTTTAAACTTTTTCACTATTATACCTTCTGGTGATCTGTGATCAGTGATCTTTGATGTTGCTATTGTAATTGTTTTTGGGTGCCACAAATTGCACTCATACAATCAAAAGCCAGAAATAATTAAGCTGTGAGGCAGGCATGTTGAAAGCTGAGATAGCCTGAAAGCTAGGTCTGTTGCACCAAACAGTTAGCCAAGTTGTGATTGCAAAGGAAGAGTTCATGAAGGAAATTAAAGTTACTACTCCAGTGAACACACAAATGATAAGAAAGCAAAGCAGCCTCATTGCTGACGTGGAGAAAGTTTGAGTGATCTGGATAGAAGATCAAGCCAGCCACAACATTCTCTTAAGCCAAAGCCTAATCCGGTGCAAGGCCATAACTCTCTTCAATTCTGTGAAGGCTGAGAGAAGTGAGGAAGCTGCAGAAGTAACATGGGAAGCTAACAGAGGTTGATTCATAAGGTTTAAGGAAAGAAGCCATCTCCGTCACATAAAAGTGCAAGGTGAAGTAGCACTTCACATGAAGTGCAGTGTAGAAACTGCAGCAAGTTATCTAGAAGATCTAGCTAAGATTGTTGATGAAGGAGGCCACCCCAAACAACAGATTTTCAGTGTAGATGAAACAGTCTTACATTGGAGGAAGATGCCATCTATGGCTTTCCTAGCAACAGAGAAGTCAGTGTCTGGCTTCAAAGCTTCAAATGGCTCTCTCATTAGGGCCTAATGCAGCTGTTGACTTTAAGTTGAAGCCAAGTGCACATTTACCATTCTGAAAATCCTAGGGTTCTTAAGAATTATGCTAAATCTACTTTGCCTGTGCTCTGTAAATGAAAAAACAGAGCCTCGATGACTGCACATCTGATTATAGCATGGTAAACTGAATATTTTAAGCCCACTGTTGAAACCTACTGCTTAGAGAAAATGATTTCCTTCCAAAATATTACTGCTCACAAACAATGCAACTAGTCACCCAAGAGCTCTGATGGAGATGTACAAGGTGATTAATGTTGTTTTCATGCCTGCTAACAAAACATCATTCATTGTGCAGCCTGTGGATCAAGGAGTAATTTCAACTTTCAAGTCTTAATATTTAAGGCATCATTTCATAAGGCTCCATCACATAAAAGTACTAGGTGAAGCAGCAAGTGCTGATGTAGAAGCAACAGGTTATCCAGAAGACATATAGTGCCATATATAGTGATTCTTAATGGATTTGGGCAAAGTAAATTGAAATCCTCTACAAAGAGTTCACCATTCTAGATGCCGTTAAGAACATTTGTAATTCATGGGAGGAGGTCAAAATATCAACATTAACAGGAATTTGGAAGAAGTTGATTCCAGCCCTTTGAGGGATTGAAGACTTCAGTGGAGGAAGTCACTGCAGATGTAGTGGAAAGAGCAAGAAAACTAGAATTAGTAATGTAGTAGAGCCTGAAGATGTGCCTGAATTGCTGCAATCTCATGATCATAATTGAATGGATGAGGAGTTGCTTCTTAGGGATGAGCAAAAAAAAAGTGGTTTCTTGAGCTAGAATCTTCTCCTGGTAAAGATACTGTGAACATTGTTGAGATGGCAACAAAGGATTTAGAATATTCCATAAACTTAGCTGATAAAGCAGTGGCAGGATTTGAGAGCGTTTACTCCAGTTTTGAAAGAAGTTCTACTGTGAGTAAAATGCTACCAAACAGCATCTAATGCTACAGAGAAATACTTCGTGCAAGGCCGAGTGAGGAAGTGCAGCAAACTTTATTGTTGTCTTCAAGAAATTGCCACAGCCACCCCAACCTTCAGTAACTGGCCAGCCTGCTGCCACCAGCATCAAGGCAAGACCCTCCACCAGCAAAAAGATTATTACTTGCTGACCGCTCAGGTGATCATTAGCGTTTTTTAGGAATAAACTATTTTTAATTAAAGTATATACGTTGTTTTTAAACATACACTATTGCACACTTAACAGACTACAGTATAATGTAAAGATAACTTTTATATACACTGGGAAACAAAATTGATGTGACTCGCTTTATTCTGATATTCGTATGTATCCATTCATCAGTTGATAGATATTTGCTTTATTCCCACTTTGTGGCTATCATGAATAATACTGTTTTGAGCATTAATTTACAAGTTTCCATATAAACATATGTTTTCATTGGTCTGAGTATATGCTTAGTAATGGAATTGCTGGGTCATATGGTAACTGTATGTTTAACTATTTGAGGAACTGCCCTACTGTTTTCCAAAGTAGCTGTACCATTTTACATTCCCACCAGCTGTGTATGAGTGTTCTGATTTATCCACATTCTTACTAACTTTATTATTTATCTTTTTAATGAAGTAGCATCTCATTATGGTTTCGATGTACATTCCTCTGGTGGCTAATGATATTGACCATGTTTTCATATGCCTGTTGGCCATTTATAGCTTCTTCAGAGAAATGTCTTATTTAGATCCTTCGCCTGTTTTTAAATTGGATTTTCTTTTTATAATTGAGTTGCAAGAGTTCTTTACACATTCTGAATGTGTGTTCCTTATCAAATACATGATTTCTGATTTTTAAGTATTTTTCTTCACTATATTTTTAAAACTGAACTTCTATATGACTAGAATGATTTTCAGGCTTTCTTCTATGGAATGCTAAAAGTGAGAGTGGTTGACTTTATAGATTAAGCTTCTGCTTTTTTGTTTGTTTGTTTGTGTTTTTTGAGACAGAGTCTTGCTCTGTCGCTTAGGCTGGAGTGCAGTGGCATGATCTCAGCTCATTGCAACCTCCACCTCCCAGGGCCAAGCAATTCTGCCTCAGCCTCCCAAGTAGCTGGGATTACAGGTGCCTGCCACCACACCCAGCTAATTTTTGTATTTTTAGTAAAGATGGGGTTTCACCATGTTGGCCAGGCTGGTCTCGAACTCATGACCTTAGGTGATCCTCCTGCCTCGGCCTCCCAAAGTGCTGGGATTACAGGCATGAGCCACCGTGCCTGGCCAAGCTTCTGTTTTTATAGGAAAGGGAAATGAGACTTACGGAAAAATTCATTGTCTTAGATATGACACTAAAGGCACAAGCAACAGAGAAGAAAATAGATAAGCTGAACATCATCAAAATTTAAAACTTTCATGCTTCAAAGATCACCATCAAGAAAGTGAAAAGACAACCTAGAGAATGGGAGAAAAAAATTAAATCATTTCCCTGATAAGGGACCTGTATCTAGAATATATAAAGAACTCTTACAATTCAATTATAAAAAGATAAATAACCCAGTTATAAAATGGATAAAGGATCTGAATAGACTGTTTTCCAAAAATGATACACCAGATGGCCAGTGGACATAAGAAAATATGCCCAACAACATCGGTAATCAAGGGAATGCAAACCAAAATGACAATGAGATTCCACTTCACACTTACTAGGATGTCTATAATGAAACAGATAATAAAAATGTTGCAAGGATGTAGAAAAATTGGAACCCTCATACACAGCTGATAGGAATATAAAATGGTACAGCCGCTTTGAAAACAGTATAGCAGGTCCTTAAATGGTTAAACATAGAGTTGCTATATGACCTAGCAGTTCCACTCCTGGGTATATACCCAAGTAACATGAAAACATGTCTACACTAAAACATCTGCATAAATATTCATAGCAGCATTATTAATAATATTTAGAGAGTAGAAACAATTCAGATGTCAATCATCTGATGACTGGATAAATAAAATGTGGTATATCCATATGATCAATTATTAGGCAATAAAAGGAATCAAGTGCTGACACATGCCACAACATGGATGATAAATTTTCAAAATCCATTCACAGAAGGCCACATATTGTATTTCATTTATATGTCCAGAACAGATAAATTTATAGAGAAAGAAAGTAGATTAGTGGTTCCTTGGGGTTGGAGGGGAAGAGAGGGTTTTCAGGGGATGACAGCTAAGAAGTGTGTGGTTTATTTATGGCATGATGAAAATATTCTAGGATTGGTTTTGGTGATAGTTGCACAACTCTATGCATATACTAAAAGCCATGAAATTGTACACTCTAAATGGGTAAATTGTATGGAATGCAAATTATATCTCAAAGTCATTTTAAAAATCATAGTATTTCTCTTCTGGACAATTTCCTAACCTGGGGCCCATGGATGGGGTCTATTAAAGTTTTTACAAATATTTTATGTATAAACATAGGCCAATCTTTGGGAGAATGGGTTCAAGATTTTCATCAGATTTCTTGAGTGATTTGACACCTAAAAAAAGTTTTCCTCCATCTCTCAATTATCTTGTGGGAGATATTAGGGGAATTAAGTAAGTTAATGCTGGAAAAGCACTTAAAACGGAGCCTGGGACATAGTAAGGGCTAAATAAGTGTCCTTATTGTTCCAGCTATACCACAAGACACTTACACATTATATAGTCACAGTGTAATATTATAAATGATTAGATAAAATCTAATGACACTACTCCACTGCTTCAGTGACTCACCCATAACCTTCATGATAAAGTTCTAATTCTTTAACATGGCATAAGATTCTTCATAGTTTAGCCCCAGCTTTCTTTCAAGTTTCATCTCTCACCTCTCATTTTGAGACCTATATCCAGCCACACCAAACCACTTGCAGTTTCCTAACACATAATACATTCTCTGGCCTTAGGCTTTTCCCCATGCCACATGCCACCTGTGCCTGATTTCTCCTCCCTCCACCTCTGCTCATCCTTACAGACCCAACTCAAACATCATCATCTTACTCCTTCCCTAAGAATTCTCCCTTCTAGCCAGTGTATTGCTTCTCCTGTGGGTTTACTTAACAGTGTGCCACCTTGGAATCGGCTGTTTGGTTTTTTTGTCTTGCCCTTCAGATTTTTAACTAAGGGCAGGAGCCCTGTCATTTGTCTTTGCCTTTCCAGCATCACAACACTTGTCACCTAAGCACTCAGTGCATATTTGGTTAATTGATTGATGGACTAAAAAAAAACACATGATTTAGCTTTAGAGAACAATAATTTTCTCTTAACAGAATTCAATCCAAATAGAAAAGAAGTCTTCATTTTCATGAGGGTGTTTTGCTAAAGGTTTGAATTTTTAAATGCTTCATTTTGCTAAAGGTTAAATCAAATGAAATCTACATGGTACTTTGATGTAACTTTAAAAGTTCAAAGTGAAACAAGTGTGAAGTGATTTATTTCCTGTAATTGGTCATAAATTTACATAGAGCCTCACATATTCCTAGCCTCATCACCGTTGACCTTAGAGTACCTTCTAAATAATGTTAATGGTTTCAGTTTTATCAAGATGTGTCAGCTGCCAGGAAGAAGACATTCAGTGGCAGTTTCATTTTGTTTGCCCACAATACTGAATACATCTAAGTATGCACTGTAGAAAGATTAAGAATTCTCTGTAAATGACTCCCCCTCTCTTCTTCTCAGGTAAAAATTGTGCACTTGTAAGTTTCTTCAATTCCAAACTTTCCTTTCCTTTCTACTTTTTTTACTTATTAATGTGGGTGCATGTTTTTTCCTTCTGAAAACGTCAGCTTTAACTATTGCATTACATATATTTTTACGTGAAATCTACAATTTTTTCATTCTAAATGTTTTATATTTTTATGATTTACTTAACTTAAAACCAAAAACATTTTCAGCGTTATGTACCTAGTATTATTTCAATAAAATTCTTGAATTTTTTTTAAGTTTTTTTTTTTTTAAGTACTATAGATTGGAATTTTGGCTCTTGTCTATGTAATAAAGTAATAAAGAAATCATGACCTCCAGTCGATCACTTTTACTGATTTCCTGTTCTGAATCTCTGGAAATCATTTTGTTTGTGTGGTTATTGCTAGTTTAATCTTTGTCATGTTTACAATTCAGTGTTTAAAGAAGTTGATAATTGAGAATAAATTTTGCATATCATCTCCTGTTAAATTTATTTTAGATTTTGAAAACTGAGAAAACTATTAAAGGTATTCTATAAGGAATCCAACAAAATTACTGACCAAACTCTGAGGATGGAAAAAAAAGTAAAGCCTCTAGAACTTAAAAATACAAACTATGTGATTATTAGATCTTTCCATGAAAAGTAAAATGCATTGTTATTTAAAATTTTATATATTGCATATCACTTACAGAAATGCTACGTTTAGCTCAAAAAGGTATAGCTCTTTGTTTTACAAAGATTGATTATACCAACTCAAATGTACAAATAGGAGCTTTTATAATCTGATATGACTCAGTCTTGGAAACTTACTGCAACTGTTTTGCAGTTCACTTGGTATCACATGATTCACTTCAATGGTTTAAACCCTGTCTAGTAGTGATCAAAGTTCATTTGGTTAGGGGTTTTTTTGGTGTGTGGATGACTTTTTTCCACTTTGTTGTGGATTGATTGTCTTTCAAAATACCCAATGCAGCCCTTCCTCTTATTCTTTTGAATCTCAGAAAGTGGTAGTTGTCTGCACAGTGCAACCTCCAATCACACACAGGGGAAAATTTTTTTAAGTTGAAATAATATGCATGAAAGCACTTTTAACTGTAAAGCATTATATATTTATAAGATTGTATTATTAACTCCATTACCCCAGATGTTAAAATTGAAGAAGGATAACTTGTTATGTCTCTTTAAAATCAAGTGTAAAAGAAAACCGTAACTTTTTCGAGTTACCAGTGTCCTATGATGTGCTAAAAGAAAGCAGACACATAGCACATTGTCTCCTCTAGCCACACAGACACTTGCCCAGGTGATCATATTTTCTCAGCACAGATTTCTGTATCACTTTTAAAGAACCTACATTTAAAGACTACAAAACTCTAAAACCATGACACTTCTCTATTTCACAAAAGAAATTTCTGTCTTAATATTTAGTGGTTTAGCCAATAAAGAAGACTAATGAAAAAATTTAGAAATACTTATGTATCCTTAATGATTATGAAGTCCTTTGGGGCTTCAGAATATTCATCTTCACAAGTTATCCCTGCTGTAGAATTTCAATGATAAGTTGCGTGGAATAGCTGTAATCTTTTTTAAATAGTGTTTTTTTAGTGTTTGAATTTTTACTATCATACAATAAGAAACTCTGCTGTTTCCTGTCAAAACCTTTCATCAGACTATGAACATGACAGTTTCCTGTTTTCTTATTAACTATACTGCATTTTTATACTTTATTCTTTGTAAATTGTATAATAACTTATTGCTTTCCTTTTATCATTACTAAACGTTTTGGGGGGTCCAGCATTATTTAATACACACAGAGAAATTCTAAAATCCAATCTCTTTATTGATAATGCAAAGTTAAGATTTCATTAAAGTAGATTTAGAGGTTATAAAAAAAGATTTTGTTAACTATTAAATTTGTGCTGAGTGTGTCAGAGTCTTAAGTATTTTTTAAATAAATTCTACATGTTTTTACTTTTTATACTTTGTCTCTTAATGCATAACATGATGAAGCAGTCCACATCAGGTAAGAACGAATATGTTATTTGGGTCTTGTATTATTAGTACTCCCATCTGTCTGCTTATTAATGTTCTCCTTCAGCATTTAAAAGGATGGGATAAATAAATAGTACCTAGAGCTTTTTCTTCTTCTTCTTCTTCTTTTTTTTATTATACTCTAAGTTCTGGGATACATGTGCAGAATGTGCAGGTTTGTTACCTAGGTATACACGTGCCATGGTGGTTTGCTGCACCCATCGACCCATCATCTACATTAGGTATTTCTCCTAATGCTATCCCTCCCCTAGCCCCCCACCCCACAACAGGCCCCGGTGTGTGATGTTCCCCTCCCTGTGTCCATGTGTTCTCATCGTTCAACTCCCACTTATGAGTGAGAACATGCAATGTTTGGTTTTCTGTTCTTCTGTTAGTTTGCTGAGAATGACGGTTTCCAACTCCATCCATGTCCCTGCAAAGGACATGAACTCATCCTTTTTTATGGCTGCATAGTATTGCATGGTGTATATGTGCCACATTTTCTTTATCCAGTCTGTCATTGATGGGCATTTGGATTGGTTCCAAGTCTTTGCTATTGTGAACTGTGCTGCAATAAACATATGTGTGCATGTGTCTTTATAGTAGAATGATTTATAATCCTTTGGGTATATACCCAGTAATTAGATTGCTGGGTCAAATGGTATTTCTAGTTCTAGATCCTTGAGGAATCACCACACTGTCTTCCACAATGATTGAACTAATTTACACTCCCACCAACAGTGTAAAAGTGTTCCTTTTTCTTCACATCCTCTCCAGCATCTGTTGTTTCCTGACTTTTTAATGATCACCATTCTAACTGGTGTGAGATGGTATCTCATTGTGGTTTTGATTTGCATTTCTCTAATGACCAGTGATGATCAGCTTTTTGTCATATGTTTGTTGGGTACATAAATGTCTTCTTTTGAGAAGTGTCTGTTCATATCCTTTGCCCACTTTTTGATGGGGTTGCTTGTTTTTTCCTTGTAAATTTGTTTAAGTTCTTTGTAGATTCTGGATATTAGCCCTTTGTCAGATGCAAATATAGATTGCAAAAAATTTTCCCCCATTCTGTAGGTTGCCTGTTCACCCCGATGATAGTTTCTTTTGCTGCGCAGAAGCTCTTTAGTTTAATTAGATCCCATTTGTCAATTTTGGCTTTTGTTGCCATTGCTTTTGGTGTTTTAGTCATGAAGTCCTTGCCCATGCTTATGTCCTGAATGGTATCGCCTAGGTTTTCTTCTAGGATTTTTATGGTTTCAGGTCTTACCTTTAAGTCTTTAATCCATCTTGAGTTAATTTGTATATAAAATGTAAGGAAGAGATCCAGTTTCAGCTTTCTGGATATGGCTAGCCAGTTTTCCCAATACCATTTATTAAATAGGGAATCCTTTCCCCATTTCTTGTTTCTCTCAGGTGTGTCAAAGATCAGATGGTTGTACATGTGTGGCGCTATTGCTGAGGCCTCTGTTCTGTTCCATTGGTCTATATCTCTGTTTTGGTACCAGTACCATGCTGTTTTGGTTACTGTAGCCTTGTAGTATAGTTTGAAGTCAGGTAGCCATGATACCTTCACCTTTGTTCTTTTTGCTTAGGATTGTCTTGGCCATACAGGCTCTTTTTTGGTTCCATATGAAATTTAAAGTAGTTTTTTTCCAATTCTGTGAAGAAAGTCAATAGTAGCTTGATGGGGATAGCATTGAATCTAGAAATTACTTTGGGCAGTATGACCATTGTCAGAATATTGATTCTTCCTATCCATGAACATGGAATGTTTTTCCATTTGTTTGTGTCCTCTCTTATTTCCTTGATCAGTGGTTTGTAGTTCTCCTTGAAGAGGTCCTTCACATCCCTTGTAAGTTGTATTCCTAGATATTTTATTCTCTTACTAGCAGTTATGAATTGGAGTTCATTCATGATTGGCCTCTCTGTTGGTCTGTTATTGGTATATAGGAATGCTTGTGATTTTTTGCACATTGATTTTGTATGCTCAGACTTTGCTGAAGTTGCTTATCAGCTTAGGGAGATTTTGGGCTGAGATGATGGATTTTTCTAAGTATACAATCATGTCATCTGCAGATAGAGACAATTTGACTTCCTCTCTTCCTAACTGAATACGCTTTATTTCTTTCTCTTGCCTGATTGCTCTGGCCAGAACTTTCAATACTATGTTGAATAGGAGTGGTGAGAGAGGGCATCCTTGTCTTGTGCTGGTTTTCAGAGGGAATGCTTCCAGTTTTTGCTCACTCTGTATGATATTGGCTGTGGGTTTGTCATAAATAGCTCTTATTATTTTGAGATACGTTCCATCAATACCTAGTTTATTGGGAGTTTTTAGCATGAAGGGCTGTTGAATATTGTCAAAGGCCTTTTCTGCATCTATTGAGATAATCATGTGGTTTTTGTCATTAGTTCTGTTTATGTAATGGATTATGTTTATTGATTTGCGTATATTTAACCAGCCTTGCATCCCCGCGATGAAACTGACTTGATCGTGGTGGATAAGCTTTTTGACATGCTGCTGTATTTGGTTTGCCAGTATTGTATTGAGGATTTTTGCATCAATGTTCATCAGGGATATTGGCCTGAAATTTTGTTTTTTTTGTGTGTCTCTGCCAAGTTTTGGTATCAGGATGATGCAGGCCTCATGAGTTAAGGAGGATTCCCTCTTTTTCTATTGTTTGGAATAGTTTCAGAAGGAATGGTACAATCTCCTATTTGTACCTCTGGTAGAATTCAACTGTGGACAGGTCCTGGACTTTTTTTGGTTGGTAGGCTATTAATTGCTGCCTCAATTTCAGAACTTGTTATTGGTCTATTCAGGGATTCGACTTCTTTCTGGTTTAGTCTTGGGTGTATGTGTCCAGGAATGTATCCATTTCTTCTGGATTTTCTATTTATTTGCATAGAGGTGTTTATAGCATTCTCTGATGGTAGTTTGTATTTCTTTGGGATCAGTGGCGATATGCCCTTTATTTTTTTTTTTTATTGCACCCATTTGATTCTTCTTTCTTTTCTTCTTTATTAGTCTGACTAGCAGTCTATCTTATTTTGTTGATATTTTCAAAAAAATAAAAAAACAGCTCCTGGATTCATTGATTTTTTTGAAGGGTTTTTCGTGTGTCTATCTCCTTCAGTTCTGCTCTGATATTAGTTATTTCCTGCCTTCTGCTAGCTTTTGAATTTGTTTGCTCCTGCTTCTCTAGTTCTTTCAATGTGATGATAGGGTGTCGATTTTAGATCTTTCCTGCTTTCTCTTATAGGCATTTAGTGCTATAAATTTCCCTCTACACAATGCTTTACATGTGTCCCAGAGATTCTGATATATTGTGTCTTTGTTCTCATTGGTTTCGAAGAACATCTTTATTTCGGCCTTCATTTCGTTATTTACCCAGTAGTCATTCAGGAGCAGGTTGTTCAGTTTCCATGTAGTTTTGCGGTTTTGAGTGAGTTTCTGAATCCTGAGTTCTAATTTGATTGCACTGTGGTCTGAGATGCTGTTTGTTATGATTTTCATTCTTTTGCATTTGCTGAGGAGTGTTTTACTTCCAATTATGTGGTCAGTTTTAGAATAAGTGTGATGTGATGCTGAGAAGAATGTATATTCTGTTGATTTGTGGTGGAGAGTTATCTAGATGTCCAGTAGGTCTGCTTGGTCCAAAGCTGATTTCAAGCCCTGGATATCTTTGTTAACCTTCTGTCTTGTTGATCTGTCTAATATTGACAGTGGGGTGTTAAAGTCTCCCACTATTATTATGTGGGAGTCTAAGTCTGTAAGGACTTGCTTTATTAATCTGGGCACTCCTGTATTGGGTGCACATATATTTAGGATAGTTAGCTCTTTCTGTTGAATTGATCCCTTTACCATTATGTAATGGCCTTCTTTGTCTCTTTTGATCTTTGTTTGTTTTATCAGAGAATAGGATTGCAACCCCTGCTTTTTTTTTTTTTTTTTTGCTTTCCATTTGCTTGGTAAATATTCCTCCATCCCTTTATTTTGAGCCTGTGTGTGTCTTTGCATGTGAGATGGGTCTCCTGAATACAGCACACTGATGGGTCTTGCCTCTTTATCCAATTTACCAGTCTATATCTTTTATTTATATCTTTTAATTGGGGCATTTAGCCCATTTATGTTTAAGGTTAATATTGTTATGTGTGAATTTGATCCTGCCATTATGATGCTAGCTGGTTTTTTTGCCCGCTAATTGATGCAGTTTCTTCATAGTGTCAATGGTCTTTACAATTTGGTATGTTTTTGCAGTGGCTGATACCGGCTGATGCTTTCCATATTTAGTGCTTCCTTCAGGAGCTCTTGTCAGGCAGGCCTGATGGTGACAAAATCGCTCAGCAGTTGTTTGTCTGTAAAGAATTTTATTTTTCCTTCGCTTATGAGGCTTAGTTTGTCTGGATATGAAATTCTGGGTTGAAAAGTATTTTCTTTAAGAATGTTGAATATTGGCCCCCAATCTCTTCTGGCTTGTAGGGTTTCTGCTGATAGATCTGCTGTTAGTCTGATGGGCTTCCCTTTGTGGGTAACCCAACGTTTCTTTCTGGCCGCCCTTAACAGTTTTTCCTTCATTTCACCCTTGGTGAATCTGACAATTATGTGTCTTGGGGTTGCTCTTCTCGAGGAGTATCTGTGTGCTGTTCTCTGTATTTCCTGAATTTGAATGTTGGCCTGCCTTGCTAGGTTGGGGAAGTTCTCCTGGATAATATCGTGATTTTTCCAACTTGGTTCCATTCTCCCCATCACTTTCAGGTATACCAATCAAATGTAGAGTTGGTCTTTTCACATGGTTGCATATTTCTTGGAGGCTTTGTTTGTTTCTTTTCACTCTTTTTTCTCTAATCTTGTCTTCTTGCTTTATTTCATTGAGTTGATCTTCAGTCTCTGATATCCTTTCTTCCGCTTGATCGATTCAGATATTGATACTTGTGTATGCTTCACGAAATTCTCATGCTGTGTTTTTCAGCTCCATCAGGTCATTTATGTTCTTTTCTAAACTGTTTATTCTAGTTAGCAATTCGTCTAACCTTTTTTCAAGGTTCTTAGCTTCCTTGCATTGGGTTATAACATGCTCCTTTAGCACGGAGGAGTTTGTCATTACCCACTTTCTGAAGCCTACTTCTGTCAATTCATCAGACTCAGTCTCCATCCAGTTTTGTTCCCTTGCTGGCAAGGAATTGTGATCCTTTGGAGGAGAAGAGGCATTCTGGTTTTTGGAATTTTCAGCCTTTTCGCGCTGGTTTCTCCCCATCTTCGCGGATTTATCAACCTTTGGTCTTTGAAATCAGTGACCTTCAGTTGGGATCTGTCAGTGGACATCCTTTTTCTTGTTGATGTTGATATTATGCCTTTTTGTTTGTTAGGTTTCCTTCTGACAGGCCCCTGTGCTGCAGGTCTGCTGGAGTTTGCTGGAGGTCCACTCCAGACCCTGTTTGCCTGAGTATCACCAGTGGAATCTGCAGAACAGCAAAGATTGCTGCTTGTTTCTTCCTCTGGAAGCTTAATCCCAGAGGGGCACCTGCCAGATGCCAGTCAGAGCTCTTCTGTATGAGGTGGCTGTCGGCCCCTACTGGGAGGTGTCTCCCAGTCAGGATACACGGGGGTCAGGAACCCACTGGAGGAGGCAATCTGTCCCTTATCAGAGCTTGAACACTGTGTTGGGAGATCCGCTACTCTCTTCAGAGCTGCCAGGCAGGGATGTATAAGTCTGCTGAAGCTGTGCCCCCACCCGTCCCTTCCCCCAGGTGCTTTGTCCCAGGGAGTTGGGGGTTTTATCTATAAGTCCCGACTGGGGCTGCGCCGTTTTTTTTTTCAGAGATGCCCTGCCCAGAGAGGAGGGAATCTGGAGAGGCAGTCTGGCCTCAGTGGCCTTGCTACCTAGGGCTTTTTCAAGAATCCTACCATCTTTTCAGTGTAGTTCATGTGCCTGCTCTTACCAAGTAATGTGCCTGCTCTTATCAAGTCAGAGTACTAAGTTCTAGGATATAAAAATGATTCAGAAATAATCCCTGCCATCAAGGGACTAACAGAAGAGGTAGAATACATCTACAGCAACCAATTATTCCATATTTTTCCAAACAGTACTTATTTTAAATATTTAGCTCTAGTGTCAAATCATATGATTTAGAAAAAATTTATCTACATATATTCAATCATGTGTTAAGTACAGTATTTATGAAAGTATTTATGAAAATACAATAAGTACAATTTTTATGAAAGTATGAAAATATGTCCATTGATTTAAATACTATAAACATTATTTTTAAAATGGTTTATAAAAATGCTAATAGTTTAACAATATCAGCATAATACTAGAAAACAAAAAAAAGACTTTTAAAATAAAAGAAGCACATTTTTTGTTTGTTTTTATTTTGTTATTGGATAAGGGATTTGGTTCTGGCTAGTCTTTCTATTATTATCTAAATGGTCAAACTACCAATAAATGTGGAGCCATATTTGATTGTTTTATGAATGACCTTATTCTTAGAATACAACAAAACAAATAATTGAAACTGAGACTCATTATGCACAGTGACAAATGTTTATTTTTGTATTTATACCCTACCTTGTTCCCCATAGATTTTTATGCAGTTTGTATGAATACATATGACACAAAAATAATCAAATACTAGGTTAAACCAAAATAAATTACTGATACTTGACATTCACTTAAAAAGTGGCAATGTATGATTCAATCTAACAGTTAAAAGAATCATTGGTAAGGTGAAATCTAGTAAGATGATAGTTAATATTAGCAAACAGAAATGCATACAGTATCAAAGTAGGTCACATATTTGGTAGCCAAAGCAAAGTAAGGAGCATAACATGTTGAAAAATGTGTCTAGTAAGACAAAGCCAAACCAGTTGTTCTTTTCCTATTTCTAAACTTTGAAAGAAATTTCTCTTATGGGTCTATATGAAGAGCATAAGGAAATGTACTAAACAGGAAAGTGTTAGGCTAATGGTTTAACATATAAAGACCTATTTTGCAATGGGCAAAAACAGTGGGATCTAAATACATAACTTACTGGTCATCTGGTTAGATCCGGAGGTATACTAGTGGAAGAATGAATGGCATTGCATGTCTTTCCAACAACCTTTTATAGATATTATTTCTTAGACTTTTATTTAGGATACATTTTTATTGAAGTATGAGATATGTACAGAAAAATACACACCATAAGTGTCTCGCTTGATGAATTATCACAAAAATGAGCATGCCCATTTAATTCTCAGCCAGGTGAAGAACTAGAACATTACCGGGATTTCAGAAGGCCCTTGCCACTGCTCCCACACACTCTCCCTCATCTCCTCATTTTCCTGATTTCTGATATCACAAACGAGATCCCTGGTTTTTAACATTTTACTAATGTAATCATATAGAATGAGTTATTTGGGGTTTTGGATCTTTCACTCAGCGCTGATATTTATCCATGTAGTCCCATGCAGCAGTAGTCTGTTCATCTCTTACGAATATATCATAGTTTGTGCATTTGACTATTGTATACATTGGAGTTATTTCCGTTTGGGGTTATTATGAGTAAAACTGTTATGAGCCCTGTTATAAAATTTTTGGTGTAATATATTTATTTCTGTTTTTCGTATGCCTAAGAATGGAATTGCTGGGTGACTACTATAATTGTTCAAACGAGGACACTTTTGAGAATGAAAATAATTAAAAATTATTATGTAACAACAGGGATAAGCTAGGACTGTCCCAAGCACACTGAAGTGTATAGTTACTCTAGGTATGAAGGGTGTAGACATTCAACTTTAGTCGATACTGCAAAGCCATTTTCCAAAGTGCTTATACAAATTTACACGCCCACCAGCAATGTACAAGACTTCCTATTCCATATCTTCACTAACATGATTGGATAGCTGAAAATTCAGTGTTGTATTTTCTATTAAGAACATGGAATTAAGTTACTCAGTGTGGTCAGTTAAGGGACCATTAATTGGCTTTGACAATTAACTAGGCAGAAAGTAAGGTAAAAGTTCTCTTGCAAAAATTAAGGAACCTATTACAAACTGTGGAAAATGGTTTGGCAGTATTTACTAAATCTTCTCTATGACGCAGAAGTTACACTCAAGAGAAATGAGTGCATATATGCATATATTAACCAAAAGACATGTTTAAGAATGCTTGTAATGGTGTTATATGTAATAGATTGGAGACAACCCAAATGGCCATTAACATTAGAATGGATAAATTATGATGTAATCACAAATACAATACTGTGCCACACCGAAAAAGCATGAACTACCATGCTACATGCCAACATTGGTGAATCTCACAGACATAATGTTGAATAACAGGGTACAGAAACAAAGGCATACGATATAATCCTTTATATTAAATACAAGAATAGACAGAACTATTGTGTGATGGTAGATGTCAGAATGATGGTTACCGGAAGAGTGTAGGGCAATTTCTGGATGAAGACACATGGGAGTCTCCTGGGGTGTGGGAAATGCACTATAGCTCAATCTAGGTGATAATTTCATGACTATGTATGTAAGTAAAATTTTACCAACCTGTACACTTAAAATCTGTGCATTTTCCTGTGTTTTGTTTCACTTTAAAATGAGCCTAAATACATATATTATTTTCTTTTTCCCCTTTTTTTTTTTTTTTTTTTTTTTGAGACAGCGTCTCACTCTTTCACCCAGACTGGTGTGCAGTGGCACCATCTCAGCACACTGCAACCTCCACCTCCCAGGTTCAAGCGAGTCTCCTACTTCAGCCTCCCAAGTAGCTAGGAGTACGGGCGTGTGCCACCTTGCCTGGCTAATTTTTGTATTTTTAGTAGAGACAGGGTTTTACCACTTTGGCCGGGCTGGTCTCGAACTCCTGACTTCAGGTGATCCACCTGCCTCGACCTCCCAAACTGCTGGGATCACAAGCATGAGCCACTGCTCCTGGCCCTAAATACATTCTTGAAACACACATAGCGTCAAACTTTTCTCAAGCAATTTTGCCATTAGAGCGTTGTGGCCATAGGAAAAAACACTGAACATCTAATTGTTAACCAGTAGACTTTATCTTGGGGGACAGTCAGATTTACAGAATAATTAAAAATTAGGTGGAAAATTAAGAGAGTTACCATATGCCCCCTCAACACCTTCTGCGTTTCTCCTATAATTGACATCCTGCAGTAGTTTAATACCTAAGTTACAATTGATGAGCCAACATTGACACATTATTATTAACTGAAGTCCATAGTTTACATTAGTGTTGTACATTACATTTGTGTTGTACATTCAATATGTTTTGACAAATATATAATGACATGTATCCACCATTACAGTAGAATAGAAAATGGTTATACTGCCTAACAATCTCCTATGTTCCACCTGTTCATCCCACTTCTCCCCCCTGAACTCCTGCAACCACTGCTTACTGTCTCCATAATTTTTCTTTTTCCAGAATGTCATATAGTCATCATCATACACTATCTGGCCTTTTGCTAAGCTTCTTTTGCTTAGCAATATGCATTTAAGGTTCCTCCATGTCACTCCCCCTAACCCAAACACCCTCATACACTAATATTAAACTTCTTAACAGCTCTCCAGACCTACCATGCTCTCTTGCTTCCATATTTTAAGCACATGTTTTCGTATCTAATTAGGCTTTTCAGATGTGACACCATGTGATAATTTCTACCTAGAAAGAATAATTGGTGGCTGGGCACAGCGGCTCATGCCTGTAATCCCTACACTTTGGGAGGCTAAGGTGGAAGGATCACCTGAGCCCAGGAGTTCAAGACCAGCCTGGACAACATATCAAGACCTCATCTGTACAAATAATTTTAAAATTAGCTGGGCATGGTGGCACATGTCTGTGATCTCGGCTACTCGGAAGGCTGAGGCAGAAGGCTTGCTTGAGTCAGGGAGGTGGAGGCTATAGTGAGCTGTGATAGTGCCACTGCACTCCAACCTGGGTGACACAGGGGGACCCCATCTCAAAAGAAAAACAAAAACAATAATTGGTACAGACTCAGTTGTTCTAGAAGCCAAAACCCTACTCAAAGTCTTGGAAAGGGCCTGACCCTAAGAAACATATATTTCATTTGTATGTTTGTGTGTGTATACATTTATATTAAAGTTCCTGGGTTTCCATAGAGATAATCTTCTGAGACCTATCTAAAACTGGGTTGGTATGGATATCTGGCCTAAGAAAAAATAAATAAATAAATAAAACGGGAACATAATTACAGCAAAACTTTCCTACTGTTCTAATGAGAGCCTGGGTCTGAAAGAAGCAACAGACTGGTGGTTTAATAATAGTACCAGTGTCTGATGAGCTGATCATGAAGAATGGTTTTAAAATGTTAGCAGTGGCACCTAATCATTTTTAATCCACAAATTTCAAACAAATTATTATAAGAATATTCCAAAAGTCAACCTAAAATTACTAACCTAGTCAAGAAACATCAAGGTATATTAGTGGAATTTTATCAAAATAGCATTGTTGGCTGGGTGCAGTGGCTCTCCCCTGTCATCCCAGCATTGGGAGGCCAAAACAGGTGAATCACTTGAGTCCAGAAGTTCAAGATCAGCCTGGCTAATATGGCAAAACCCCATCTTTACTAAAAATACAAAAATTAGCCAAGTATGGTGGTGTAGGCCTGTAATCCCAGCTACTCGGGAGGCTGAGGCAGGAGAATTGCTTGAACCTGGGAGGCAGAGGTTGCAGTCAGCCGAGATTGCACCACTGCACTCCAGCCTGGAACAACAGATTGAGACTCTGTCTTAAAAATAAATAACTAAATAAATAAAACATTGTCATTGGCACTGATTCTTAATTGACTCATATCTTATTATAACAAAATGCCCCCTCCAACCTACCCCACACACACACACCCCAATGTATGTGTCTCTCCTATGGCTGTTGAGTTGTTGTATTAAAAAATACTTCATCTCGCTGGGCGCCAGTGGTTCACGCGTGTAATCCCAGCACTTTGGGAGACCAAGGTGGGCAGATCACTTGAGATCAGGAGTTCAAGAACAGTCTGGCCTACATGGTGAAACCCCGTCTCTACCAAAAATACAAAAGAAATTAGCTGGGTGTGGTGGTGGGCGCCTATAATCCCAGCTACTGAAGAGGCTGAGGCAGGAGAATTGCTTGAGCCTGGGAGGCAGAGAGGTTACAGTAAGCTGAGATCACACCACTGCACTCCAGCCTGGACAACACAGTGAGACTTTGTCTAAAAACAAAAACAAAAAAGTAGTTGATCTATCAATGTCTGTAAACTAAGATTATATTCCTAAGGGTGGACATATTATTCCTTAAAGGATGTGGTTTGTCACCTGGATATGAAGCTGATCCTTGGAATAAAACTTGAAGACTGACACTTAGTAGGAAGAAGAAAAGAAAAGGTTCTGATGCTGTTTCACCCAAACACACATGTTCTCTGAAGTGTAGACTGTGATTGTTGAGATGTCTAAAATTGGGTGCGCTTCAGTGATGAATCCCACAAAACACCTTAATGGGCCTAGATTTGAAACTAGATGGTGAAGGTATCTGTAAACTCCGAAGACTAGGTCATATCTTAAAGGTATTATTTACTAGCCTCATGTTTATTTTCATTTTGATTTTTCCCCGCTCTGGTTGGTTGTGTGTCCACATTTAGGCTAGAGTATTTTAAAAATACGTCAGTGGACAGTGTGAAAATGGAAGTGATAAATTAACAAGGAGTCTTTACATCTAAATTTATTTACCCTTGTCAAATTTTCTTAACATGGTCTAATATAGTCAATTCCCAAATCTAGTTCCTTTAGAGCAGGGCATCTCAAAGTAGGATCTATGGACCAACCACCCTCTTCAGAATCACCTGGGGTACTTGTTTAAAATACAAACTCCCGGGCCTGTCCTGCTGAATTCACATGTTTGAGAGTAGGGCTCAAGAATCTTTTTTTTTTTTTAAATAATAAACCTAGGCAGTTCCTTTTTTTTTTTTTTTTTTTTTTTGAGATGGAGTCTTGCTCTGTCGCCTGGGCTGGAGTGTAATGGTGCGATCTCAGCTCACTGCAAGCTCCACCTCCCAGGTTCACGCCTTTCTCCTGCCTCAGCCTCCTGAGTAGCTGGGGCTAAGCTGGGACTACAGGCATGCACCACTACACCCGGCTAATTTTTGTATTTTTAGTAGAGTCAGGGTTTCATTTGGCCAGGCTGATCTCGAACTTCTGACTTCAAGTGATCTGCCAGCCTTGGCCTCCCAAAGTGCTGGGATTCCAAGCGTGAGCCACCACGTCCAGTCACCCAGACGGTTATTATACATACCAAATTACTGGTCTAGAGAATTAGCAAGTCAGAAGCCTACTCTTTTGTTTTTGTTTTTGTTTTTGTTTTTTTTTGAGACGGAGTCTCGCTCTGCCGCCCAGGCTGGAGTGCAGTGGCCAGATCTCAGCTCACTGCAAGCTCCGCCTCCCGGGTTCACGCCATTCTCCTGCCTCAGCCTCCCGAGTAGCTGGGACTACAGGCGCCCGCCACCTCGCCCGGCTAGTTTTCTGTATTTTTTAGTAGAGACGGGGTTTCACCGTGTCAGCCAGGATGGTCTCGATCTCCTGACCTCGTGATCCGCCCGTCTCGGCCTCCCAAAGTGCTGGGATTACAGGCTTGAGCCACAGCGCCCGGCCAGAAGGCTACTCTTAACATCTCTAATATTCTCACAGAAGTAAGGACTCTAGAGCGGCTCGCTGAGTTGAATAGCCAATGAGAATGTCTTTCTGGTAGTTGTGACTCTGTTTGCTGATGTTATTTGGAAGATAGCACATCTAATGAATACCTGAAATACATCATTTTAAAATGTTACAGAAACTAGAAGACATTCATTAGAAAGAAACAAAGATTATAACATAAACTTGTTTTTACTTATTTTATATACCCATCCTTGAAGATAAAATAATGTGAAGGACTGAATTTGATTATGTAATTTTTTTAAAGTATATATATTAAATTTTTTAAAATGCTGAAATATAGCTATTTCAACAGGCCAAGATCATTATTTAAAAATCCTTTTTCATTTGCTTACAAATAAATAGTCCGTGGTTGCCAGGGTGAGGATGGAGGGGGGAATGTTAACATGGAAACAAAGTGGCCATATTTTAATGATTGTTAGAACAAGGTGATGACAACATGGGGGTTCACTGAATTATTCACTTTATTTTTTTAAAAAAAATCCAAAATAAAAAGTTAAAGGCCAGGCACCGTGGCTCACACCTATAATTGCAGCACTTTGGGAGGCTGAGGCAGGAGGATTACTTGAGGCCAGGAGTTCAAGACCAGCCTAGGGAACATAGTGAGACCCTGCCTCTACAAAAAAAGTTAGTCACAGTCTAAGTTCAGTGGTTCATGACTGTAATCCCACCACTTTGGAAGGCTGAGGTGAGGGAATTGCTTGAGGCTAGTAGTTAAAGACCAGCCTGGGCAACGGAGTGAAACCTCATCTCTACAGAAATAAAATATATACTAGTTGGTGTGGTGGAGTGTTCCTGTAGTCCTAGCTACTCAGGAGGCTGAGGTGGGAGAATTGCTAGAGCCCAGAGTTTTGAGGCTGCAGTGAGCCATGATCTTGTCACTTTATTCCAGCCAAGACAACACAGCGACACTCTGTCTCAAAAAAAAAAAAAAAGCCATGCATGGTGACATGCACCTGTTAAGTCCTAGCTACTCAAGAGTCTGAGACAGGAGGATCACTTGAGCCCAGGAGTTCAAGGATGCAGTGAGCTATGATTGTGTCCTTGCACTCTAGCCTGGGTGACAGAGGGAGACCCTGTCTCATGAATGAATGTTTTAAACTTTTTACTTATCTAACTGACAAAAATGAAAAAGCAAAAAAGGATGCAAAGTTGTAGGGAAACCAGAACTTTTCAGTGTTGTTGAGGGTGTAAATTCTTTTTTTTGGAGACAGAGTCTTGCTCTGTCACCCAGGCTGGAGTGCAGTGGCGTGATCTCAGCTAGTGAACCCCCACCTCCCGGATTCAAGCAATTCTCCTGCCTCAGCCTTCCGAGTAGCTGGGATTACAGGTGCCTGCCACCACACCCCGCTAATTTTTGTATTTTTAGTAGAGACGGGGTTTCACCATGTTGGCCAGGCTGGTCTCAAGCTCCTGACCTTGTGATCCGCCTGCCTCAGCCTCCCAAAATACTGAGATTACAGGCATGAGCCACCATGCCCAGCAAGGGTGTAAATTCTTAACCACCTTTCTGGAGGACAGTTTAAACATAGAAATCAAAGTTCTGTGTTCAAAGTTCAGTGTTAAAACTCGTGCTGTATTTCATAGTTTTGGCCATATATCTTAACGAAAGAATAAGACAGCTCTGAAGAACTGTGAGTTCAGAAACTGAGTTTATGGCAGTGCTATTGTGAGGAGATGGAAAACTAAATTTTCAAACAAAATCGGTTAAGCAGATGATGGCACATTGCTAAATGAGATACCATGCAGCCGGTTAAAGATTATGACAGCAAGAAATGTTTGATATGTTATTAAGTAAAAAGGCAGGTTATTAAACAACATGCGTAATGACCAATCCATTTTTGAAAAGTAAGTAAGGTTAGAGAAATTATCTTGAAAGCTATATTAAAATGTTAATGGATTATCTCTGGATTGTGGACTATAGAATTGCTTTATTTTCTAAGGTGCCTTTAGTTGAGGTATAGTTTATGTAGTAAATAATAAAACTAAAATATGGAAGACCATTTTTTGACAATTTCCAGTAGTTTCTTATGCTGTTAAGCTTTTAAAATGCCTGCAAAAAAAAAAGAAGTCCACGAAATCATTGATAATTTTTTGACACTATTTGATTATGATTTAATGTCAGTCTTTGAATTGTTTTGGTTTTGTTTTTTTGTTTTTTTGTGTTTTTTTTGAGATGGAGTCTCACTTTGTGGCCCAGGCTTCAGTGAGGTGGCACAATCTCAGCTCACTGCAACCTCCGCCTTCTGGGTTCAAGCGATTCATCTGCCTCAGCCTACCAAGTAGCTGGGATTATAGGCATGCACCACCACACCCAGCTAATTTTTTTTGTATTTTTAGTAGAGACAGGGTTTCATATGTTGGCCAGGCTGGTCTTGAACTCCTGACCTCAAGTGATCCACCTGCCTCGGCCTCCCAAAGTGCTGGGATTACAGGCATGAGCCACCACACCCAGCTAATTTTTGTATTTTTAGTAGAGACAGGGTTTCATATGTTGGCCAGGCTGGTCTTGAACTCCTGACCTCAAGTGATCCACCTGCCTCGGCCTCCCAAAGTGCTGGGATTATAGGCATGAGCCACCACACCCAGCTGTCAGTCTTTGAATTTTGGATAAAGCATATATTTTATTTCTTCTTTTGAAGTGGAGGTTTTAATTTTTTAATGTTTATATTTGTCATACACATAATTTAAAGAGCCAAAGAATAATTAAAAGACTTTTACAAAAAGAAGCAGTCTTGGCTGGACAGGGTGGCTTAACGCCTGTAATCTCAGCACTTTGGGAGGCCAAGGTGGGTGGATTGCACGAGCCCAAGAGTTTGAGACCAGCCTGGGCAACATAGCAAAACTCTGTCTGTAAAGAAAATACACAAATTAGCCAAGTGTAGTGTCCCATGCCTGTACCTACTCGGAAGACTGGGGTGGGAGTGAGCCTGGGAGCTAGAGGCTGCAGTGAGCTGAGATCGTGCCACTGCACTCCAGCCTGGGTGACAGAGTGATACCCTGTCTCAAAAAAAAAAAAAGAAGCAATCTCATACTTGCTTTCTGCAGGCCACTATTTTCAAACTAATTCCTTTTTTGTTTTTTTGGGTTTTTTTAGACAGGGTCACACTTAATCACCCAGGCTAGAATGCAGTGGTGGTGGCATCATAGCTCACTGCAGCCTTGACCTCCTGCGCTCAAGCAATCCTCCCACCTCAGCTTCCTGAGTAGTTGGGACTACAGGTACACGCCACCACGCCCAGCTAATTTTTGTGTTTTTTGTAGAGACAGGGTCTCACATTGTTGCCCAGGCTGGTCTCATATTCCTAGGCTCAAGCGATTCACCCGCCTTAGCCTCCCAAAGTGCTGGGATTACAGATGTAAGCCACCGTGCCTGGCCTCTAATTCTTGAGTGTTCAGTTTTGGCATCTTTACATAGCGAAGGATTTATCTCTTTTTCATCCTCCTCACCCCCCACCATGAACCCACAAACTTTTTATCCCTCCATTCTACTAATGTAGTGATTTTTGTTAGATTAGTTTACAGGATGTACATCATTAGTTTACATTTACATCATTAGAATTATATAAATGTCACTCACAACAGAACAGCAAGCACGTAAGCACTTAAGTATGCCTCTTCTCAGGCCTTTCTTCTGGAGTGGAAACTGAAGACAGGGCCTGGGAAGTTTTATTTTTCACATGTTTCCAAGATGTTGTTATCAGGGGAGTTGGAAAATGATGTTCTTGTTTTTCTGGCTCTACTTTAAAAAAAAAAAGCTTTATTAAGATATAACTTACATATCATAAAATTCTATTTTAAGTATAAAATTCAATGGGTTTTGCATATTTGTGTGGTTTTGCAACTATATGCACAACTTTAGAATACTTCTATCACCCCAAAAGAAACTGCATGCCTATTTGCAATCACCCCCTTTCTTCTTCTCTCTCCTCCAGTTCTAGGCAGCCACTCATCTACTTTCTGTCTCTATTAAGATTTGCCTATTCTGGACATTTCATATAAATGGAATCATATATGGTCCCCTGTGTCTTTCACTTAACTTTCATATACATATTTTTATATACATATATACACACACACACACACACACATATATATATATATATATATATTTTTTTTTTTTTTTTTTTTTTTAAGGCAGAGTCTTACTCTGTTTCCCAGGCTGGAGTGCAGTGGCATGATCTCGGCTCACTGAAACCTCTGCCTCTGGGGTTCAAGCAATTCTGATACCTCAGCCTCCTGAGTAGCTGGGATTACAGGCGTGCGCCACCACACCCAACTAATTTTTGTATTTTTAGTAGAGACGAAGTTTCCCCATGTTGGCCAGGCTGGTCTCGAAGTACCGAATTCAACTGATCCACCCACCTCAGCCTCCCAAAATACCGGGATTACAGGCATGAGCCACTGCACCCAGCCTGCTTAATATTTTTGAAGTTCATCCATATATCGGTACTTCATTCCTTTTTATTGCCAAATAGCATCAGTTGTATGGAAATAGTGTCTTAATGTGACTGTTTTGCCAGTATACATGGGCCCAAATGATTGCCTTGGTTTTTTCATTTGCTTGGTGTGTTCTCTTATGTGTAATTGTCCTCTAGTGTCATGAAATCTCCTTTTATGTGTTAATCTCCTCTATCCCAACAATTTAGGTGTTCTATGAATTTCATCTTCTTGAAGAAATCTTTCTTCTGACCGCTGCAGTCTCTAGTCTGGGCTGGATGCCTGTAGGTCTCTTGCACAGCTGTCATGTTGGGGACATTTTTCATTACCCTAGGTATTCCTTTTGCCATACTTTAGTACTGGACTTCCTCTTTCTTCCATCAAGGACAAAAGATGCCTTTTTTCCTTGAGGTACTTTATTTTGGTGGAGCATATCATCTACTTTCCTGAAAAAATGGTTTATGGGAGATAAACCATAAAAAGGTTTTATTAGATTCTACATCTCATGATTGACCCAAAAGAAGTTTAAAATACAAAACAAAAAAAGGCCTTGTTGCTCTTAACTCTTACTTAGCCTCACATTTATTTGGTAGTTTGGGTATTTTTTAAATTGAAGATAAATGTAAAAATTTTAATGTAGACATTATTTTTTCTCAGACTTTTGAAGGCACTGCTTTGTCTTTTGCAGTTGGAGAGTCTGATGCCATTCTGATTCTTAAATCTTTTATATAAACCATGTTTTTGTTTTTGGCGGGAAGCTTTACCTTTTCTTTCTTTCAAGTGTCCTGAAATTTCACTGTGATGTATCATGGTATAGGTCTATTTTTATCCACTGTCCTGGACACTTGATAGGCCTTTTCAGTCTCGAAGCTCATTACTTTCAGGTCAGAGAAATTTATGTCTAAGACCTCTTTTTTTTTTTTTTTTTTTTTAAAGCATCCTGTTATTTTTTACATAGATGCAGTGTCTGCAGAGGCAATAAATGATTTTTACAAGTTTTCTTCTTCCCAGATAGTCTCTTCTCCCCTAATTGCCTTTTTTTTCTGGCTTCTCGTAGATACTATCCTCAAATCTCTGGTAATTAAGACTAGGGAACTAAAGACCAGTAGGTGTTCTGAATTCCTGGGTAGGACTTGTTGACCTTCATTGTAGGTTGATCAAACTGAGGTCCTTTTTTGGGGAATCCCAAGATTCCCTCAGATAGGAGTCTTTTACTAAAAATTACAGAGAGTGCTGGTGCCTCTATTTCCTTAGCGAGTCTCAAAAATACTTCCACGCACGTTCAGTGACTTTAAAAAACCCATGTCTCATTTTACCTGGAAATATAATACCTTTTTTTTTTTACTGGCATTTCACAGAGAATTTTTGTTGTTGCTCAATGTTTGAAGATACTCATGTAGTATGTATTCAAAAATTAGGAAAGACAATGGGCCTCAAAAACATACACTTGGCCAGGCATGGTGGTTCACACCTGTAATCCCAGCACTTTGGGAGGCCAAGGGAGGCAGATGGCTTGAGCTCAGGAGTTCAAGACCAGCTGGGCAACAATGGCGAAACCCCATCTCTACAAAAAATACAAAAGTTTGCCAGGTGTGGTGGCAGGCACCTGTAGTCCCAGCTACTTGGGAAGCTAAAGCAGGAGGATGGCTCAAGCCCAGGAAACAGAGGTTGCAGTGAACTGAGTTTGCATCACTGCACTGCAGCCTGGGCAACAGTGCCAGACCCTGTCTCCCGCCTACCAAAAAAAAAAAAAAGCATATGATAAATTATGTATGTGTAATTTTCAAATGGGTAGTTTTTATCAGATTCCTGATTCCCTGATGAGCCCAAAGAGATTTCAGACAAAACCAAAATACAAACAAAAGCCATTGCCTAGAGTAGTGGTCCCTATTCTGAGATGTGCATCAGAGTTATTCAGGCGTTTTAATTATATAGGTCTTTAGACCCTACCTCTATACCACAAGAAGAAAGTTGCAGAAAAAGTTCGTTTAAACAGTTTTCCTTGTGTCAACCACCAGGTGGTAGAATTGGCCCAGAACAGCTTGGTTGTACTACTGGAAAGATCACGTACATTTCTATATACCAGACACTAGTCGGATGTTCATAGTTCAGAAGCACTTTTGTCCTAAATAATCAATAGTTCCATTTCAGCTAAATCGACTTATTTCTGTCTCAGCCCCATTTTATTTGCACCAGAGGGTCTACCACAGTGATTCTGAGAGTTTAGAGCACCATCATCCCTTGGTATCTATGGGGGATTGGTTTCAGGATCCCTATGGATACCAAAAATCCATGGATGCTCAAGTTCCTTATATAAAATGATGTGGTGTTTGCATATAACCTACAGACATCCACCCATATACTTTGAGTCATCTCTAGATTACTTGTAGCACCTAATCCAATGTAAATGCTATGTAAATAGTTGTTATACTATATCATTTAGGGGATGATGACGAGAAAAGAGTCTGTACATGTTCAGTACAGAGGAAACCATCCTTTTTTTTCTCCTAATTATTTTGGACCCACAGTTGTTTGAATCCATGAATGTGGGTCCCACTGATAATAGAGGTCTGACCGTATTTCAAAATTTCCTGAGATGCATGTAAAAAATGTATGTTCTGGGATTTCGCTTTCAGAATTTTGAATCCTTAGATCTCAAGAGGGATTCTACATTTTTGACAGAGATCCTCAGTTCTTATGCAGATGACTAGTGGATTACATTTTGAAATATGCTAATCTCAGTTTGCTACTGATAATACCCATGAAGGATTTTTGTTTGTTTGTTTGGAGGAAAGGGGGGGTTGGGAAGGTTGATTGTCTGCCTGCTTTTTGTTGTTGCCTAAATATAGTTTGCCCCTGACAGTCTGGTAATAAGGATAAGCAGTATACCATTTAGATCAGATAGCCAGGACTACACTTTAGAGGGCCCAGCTGTGGCTTTCTTCTAGCCAAACCCGTTTCCACAGGATGAGGACTCCCAGAAGACCCTGAAGTTCATGCAACCCCTTCTAGAACATATTCTGGGTACTCAGTACCCTGGAATTCCTTCCCCAAATGCCCACTTCCAGGCCTAGTACAGGACTCCTCCCTCATCAGATCCAGTGTGCACACACCTAAGTCTAAGGGACAGATAACCAAGGGATAGCTTCAGTTTTACCAGATAGTCGCTTACCTTCACCATTTTTTCTCTCCACCAATAAATTCCTTTACCTTTGCTATTCCATATTAACAGCTGTTAGTGAGATTCCTTTGATGTTGAGGAAATGACCCTTCAACCTATAGTTAATTTTCTATAATTACATCTGATGATGAGGCTACATGTTTTAATTGCAGTAAATTTTGTTAGAGCAAAGGAAAGCTTCAGCTTTCCAAACAGTTGGGAAGTTGTGGTTCTTCTGCCATACTCCTCCTTTATAACAGCCAGGAAGAAGGAAGACACGTGTTCCATATGATTTCTTCAAAAAGGTCTGGGGGAAAAAGAGAAAGGAAGAGATTAACTGACTTAATTTAACACTTGGAGCTATAAATCGTGTGTTGCAATATGGCGATAGGATGTTGCATCAGAACGTGGCAGTTGTAACAATGCAGTGGGTATCGCAAACTTGAGGAGGCCTTTGTGGTGCTCTATGCCCTTTTCCTAAAGATTCAACTCCAAGTATAGATCCCTCTGTTCTGCCAAGGAGAATGGTATTATTTAAATTACATTGTACCTCACTATAAAGTTGTCCACTTGGTCTAGGGCACAGGAATTTTATAGTTGAAGGTCTGTTTGGGCCAGACATCAGTGTTCTGAGTCCCAGCATCCCTGTTGATTCTTGTTGTCATGTATAAGCAGGGAAGTGCTGAGGTTTCTTCACTTCTTCCTGGAAGTCTTTCTGGAAAGCTGGGAGGTATTATGGCGAGGCTGTAGTGTCTTTATTCTTAGAACCATTAGTTTTGAAAGTGTATGTAATATTTCCTGAATATTTCACATTGCCTTTATCTAAAGAATTGAAAGGTTGTGACTAGGACTTTGTCCCTTAGAACCAAGGATGAGGGTAGGAGACGTGGAGCATATTTTAGCAAGATTCTTTTTTTTTTTTGAGACGGAGTCTCGCTCTGTCGCCCGGGCTGGAGTACAGTGGCCGGATCTCAGCTCACTGCAAGCTCCGCCTCCCGGGTTCCCGCCATTCTCCTGCCTCAGCCTCCCAAGTAGCTGGGACTACAGGCGCCCGCCACCTCGCCCGGCTAATTTTTTGTATTTTTTAGTAGAGACGGGGTTTCACTGTGCTAGCCAGGATGGTCTCGATATCCTGACCTCGTGATCCGCCCGTCTCGGCCTCCCAAAGTTTAGCAAGATTCTTAATAGTCAGAGTAGATATTTGGTAGCTAATTCTTGTTTTTGGTTTTGGTTTTTTACTCTTCACTTTATTGTAGGAGAAAATTCATGGTGCGTGAAAGAAATGAAATAAGTGACAGAATGTCAAAATCAAGCTTTATATTTAAAACATAAACTCTTGAGGGCAGAGCTGATGACTTAATTGTATGTGAGTAGAACTGGTACTATCATGGTTGTGGGTTTGGCAGTTTGAGGAAACTTGAGCAAAGAAGTGGCAGATGATGAAAATAAATCAGTTTTAATTATGATAAAACTGGTTTTGGAAAATGTGGTTTAGATTTAAATGTGGCACAGTTTTTTCAATACTAAACTCTAGAATTAGTCAGACTTCCCCACCCAGTAACAGGTAGCTTTTGACCTCCTTAAGCCTTCTCATGTGAGGGTCTTATACTACAAAACTCCACCGATTGAGTACTTGAGCCTCGTTCTAAAAGATGGGAAGAAAGGGAAAAGAGATGAGCGAGGCATACCATTCCTCTCTCCTCCTCCCCACTAAGAGAAGCCCCACCTTCTCCCCAGGGGCAGTTGGGGAGAGAAGGCAGAAATACTATACTGGACTGGCACTCCCCCCATGCAGAAGGAAACCTCATGAGTGGGAAGCAGCAGTCCTCCCCCACTGTGAGTGACAGTGATATGCTAGCCTTTGGGCTATTATAACAGGATAGAGACTCTTAGCAAAGTTTTAATTATAAATCATTCTCATCATTTACAGAACTATGGAGACATTCTCTCAAGATAGTGTGTGTGATAGTATGGTTTTTAAGTTCATACCTTCTAGAAATACCAGCAAAATATTTACAGATAAACTGATAGGATGTCTGGAGTTTATCTCAAAATTATCCAGGAGCAAGAGGGGTGTAATGTAAAAAGATTGTCTGTGATGGGTGTTACTTGTTGAAATTAGGTGATAGGTACATGGAGTCCATTATATTATCTCTAATATATTGAAGATTTAATTTGACTGTAAACTCTGCTACTAGCTACATATGTCCTTAGTAAGTTACTCTTCCTGAGTCTCCATTTCCTGATCTGTAGAATGAGAAAAGTAAATACTAAAATCTACCACATAGCTCTGTTGTTATGATTCAATTAAAATAAGTTACAGGCCGGGTGTGGTGGCTTACACCTATAATCCCAACACTTTGGGAGACTGAGGCAGGCAGATTGCTTGAGCCCAGGAGTTTGAGACCAGCCTGGGCAACATGGTGAAACCCCATGTCTACAAAAAATACAAAAAACTTAGGCATGGTGGCACACGCCTGTAGTCCCAGCTACTCAGGAGGCTGAGGTGGAAGAATCGCTTGAGCCTGGAAGGTGGAGGTTGCAGTGAGCTGAGATCACACCACTGCACTCCAGCCTGGGTGACAAAGTGAGACTGAGACCTGTCTCAAAAAAAATAAAATAAAAATAAGTTATAAGCCCATTATATAACACATAGAAGGCACTCAAAAATTAGTAACTATGATTATACCTGTAAACAGAAAAATAATAAGGCATCTTCTTCCTTAAACTTCCTTCTTCCTTAAAATGTCTCCATAGTTCTGTAAATGATGAAATTGATTTACAAATTATTAAAACATTGCTAAGAGTCTTAAAAATGTTTGCTTTTTGGTGTGTGTGTGTTTCCCCCATTTGACTATATTAACTTGGATTTTGTTTTAACAGCTCAGGTGCCTAAAAGGCCAGAGGGGCTTCTCAGGCCAACCGCCTTTTGATGGAATCCACATTGTCAACCATTTAATAGGAGATGATGAATCATTCCATTCCTCCGATGAAGATTTTATAGATAATTCCTTACAGGAAACTGGTGTTGGTTTTCCTTTGCACGGAAAATCTGGCTCGATGTCTTTGGACCCCGCAGTGGCAGATGGTAGTGAGAGCGAAACAGAAGACAGTGTGCTGGAGACCAGAGAGAGCAATCAAGTGGTTCAAAAGGAGCGGCCCCCGAGAAGAAGAGAGTCGTATTCAACCACTGTCTGACCATCACTGTGACCTAGACTATGGATTTATTTAAGGGATCAGCTATCATATGATTAGGGATTTTTGGAAATAATTTGTTTCATATGTACATATATATATACATATATATATATTTTACAGTCTTATCTGCCTTTTTATCTTTGCCAAATCTTTACCACTGACTTACCATTGCCATAAAGTAGACTGGTATATGGTTAATGTGTAAAACAAGGTTCTAACAGTATTACTGAATATTAATGTTTCTTGTTTAGAAAATGCAACTATATCTATATGGGGGAACCATTTTGAAGTTCAAAACTATGGAAAATTGAGTTTTCTTCAGACAAAACTGCTCTTGTGCAATATTTTATGCTCAGTGAGCAAATTGTATATTTATGTTTATCAATTTGTTCTCAAGGTGGCTGTCTACAGACATTTGACCAAGACATACGTCTGATTTACCTTGTGTTTTGTTTTTATTATTGTTGTTTTTTTTTTTTAAGACAGAGATCCACTCTGTCACCCAGGCTGGAGTGCTGTGGTGTGATCTCAGCTCACTGCAACCTCCGCCTCCCGGGTTCAAGCAATTTTCCTGTCTCAGCCTCCCAAGTACCTGGGACTACAGGTGCGCACCACCACGCCTGGCTAATTTTTTGTATTTTTAGTACAGACTGGATTTCACCATGTTGGGTGGGCTGGTCTCGAACTCCCGACCTCAAGTGATCCACCCGCCTCAGCCTCCCAAAGTGCTGGGATTACAGGTGTGAGCCACTGCACCCAGCCTACCTTGTGTGTTTGTATCTGGGAGGTTTTTTTTTTTTTCCATGAAAATTATTGGTGGGCCACTGAAAGTCCCCACACACAAAGACTTTATATAAACACAAATTCATGCTTATCTGTTTTGAGAGTTTTAAGTTTTGTTTTAATGTTTAACTTTTATGTGCATATGATGCTTCCATGTGTTGGTTACCAGAGTAGTAGGTTAACTACAGACATACTGTTTATTTGTACATATTTATAAATCTGTACCACCTAACATTGAACATCATTTTATATGAAAACATACATGTTGCAAAATGACTGCTTTTGGCATCTAACAGGACTTCTGTAAATAATAGGTTAAATGAAAAGTTAAAAATAAAACACTAATATTTTAAGAGCTTTAGTATTTTGCTTAGCATTCAGCACTAGCAAATTCATAACTGATGCCTGTTCGAAAACACTATTGGTGGAATCTTATTTCATGTGTATGTAACTACTAAATTTTTCATGACTGAAGAGGTTATAGCACATATTAGTTAGTGCTAATATTTTACTGAATATAATTTAAGTAATGGGCTAAGGTCCAAGAAACATAGCAATTATATCTACAAATAATCTATGAACGTGATCTTCAGAATCTCTAGTTTTTGTTCTATAGATAAAGCCATAAGAATCCTTTCCTACCAGTTTTTCCTTTATCATTTAGATATTATTTCCAAGAAAACAGGATGCCTGTCACTGATAAATTAGAGAAAACACCCAAATTATACTTGCACTATGGAAAGATGACATGAATATGTTGACTGGGTACTTTCTACTCTCATTTTAGCCTATGAAAAAAAAAATTTTTTTTTTGTTAACTTATGGAAAAAAGCCTTGGAAGAGAAAAGTAGAATTTAGTATGTATGGAGGCACAGTTTTGCACAGTATGTTGCGTGCAGAGAAAAAAATTATGAAATAGAGTAAAAGAGATAAGTAGTTTTCTGTCAAAACCTAGGACTTAAGCCTTCAGGTACATTTTGAACTAGGCTTTCCAGCAAGGTTTTTATAGGTATTTGCTTGCCTGAGAAATGAAATTGAAAACATACCCCTGTGTCTGTCCTTAACACCAGGCTAAATTCTGGTAGTTAAATAACTTACCTGTGGTTACAAGCTAGTAAGTAACAGAGGCAAGATTTTTTTTAATATGGAGACAGGTGTCTTACTGTGTTGTCCAGGCTGGTCTTGAACTCGTGGCCTCAAACGGTCCTCCTGCCTCAGCCTCCCAAAGTGTGGGGATTACAGGTGCGAGCTACCACACCCAGTGAGAGCCAAGATTTTAACCTAGATCTCCTTAACACCAAAGCTTTTGAAAAGGTTCAGCTGAAGAATTTCTCAATTCCCTATTTTGTTTTGTTTTTTGAGATGAAGTCTCACTCTTGTCACCCAGGCTGGAGTGCAGTGGTGCGATCTTGGCTCACTGCAACCTCCACCTCCAGGGTTCAAGCGATTCTCCTGCCTCAGCTACCAAGTAGCTGCGACTACAGGTGCACGCCACCACGACTGGCTAATTTTTGTATTTTTAGTAGAGATGGGGTTTCACTATGTTGGCCAGGCTGATCTCAAACTCCTGACCTCAGGTGATCCACCCGCTTTGACCTCCCAAAGTGCTGGGATTACTAGGTGTAAGCCACCACACCTGGCAGTTCCCTGCTTTTTTGACAATGTAATTTAAATAAATTTGATTTAAATGTTTCCTGAATATATATGCAGATAGATATATGAGTATCAACACTTACAAGCTCTACACAGTTTGTAAGTGTAGATATTACTTACTCGTAGGATTGTCTTGTGCTTTGGGGATTTTTCGTTCGGAGTTCTATACTATCAGCTCAAAAGGCTATCAATGCCCAAGTGAAGTGAGATGATTCATGGCCACATTATTGCTTTGACCCTCACATCAAGAGATCTGAATGATCTAGACTAGGGGTCAGCAAACTGCAGCCTACAACCTATTCCAGTCAGCTGCCACTTTTTACTTTTTTAAATAGTTGGGGGAAAAGTTCCACAGACTAATATTTTGTGTCACATGAAAATTATATGAAATTCAAATTGCGGTGTCCATACGTAAAGTTTTATTGGGGCACACCCATCCTCACCGTTTTAAATCCATACGTAAAGTTTTATTGGGGCACACCCATCCTCACCCTTTTAAATACTGTGTATGGCTGCTTTGTGCTACAGTAGCAGAGTTGAGTCATTGCGAGGGAGACTATATGGCCCAGGTAGCCTAAAATATTTATCTGATCCTTTACAGAAAAAGTTTGCTAACCCTTGATAACAGATACTCTAAAATGCAGGTTTTTCTTCTTCAGTTTAACTCAGTGGTAGGTCAAATTGTTTGCTTTTGCTATTAAGCTTATGATTTGGAAACGTAAAATTTCATGGTGGATCTTATACTCAGAACTATTCAAAAGGGAAAACATGCCAGCCATTTTATATGATGAAGTCTCTTATTCCATAGAAAATCGTAGAAAGATATCTGTATCTTTCGAGAAGGAGAAAGAAAGGAAAGAATTCCAGAATCCCATCACTGTTCTTTAAAGCATGCATCACAGACCTTTAAGGGTATACTTTATTGAGTAAAGGTTATCATTTGACTTTAAGATAAGAAATTTTCAGAATCATGTTTGAATTCTAAACTTTGATATTCTTAAGTACCATTTCCGATTAGGAATTAGGTGTTAAAAGAATCATGGTAAGGAAACCTTAATTCGTTGAAACTCTTGTAATTTGGACAACAAAAAACTAGAAATAACACTCTTTTCTTTGAAGATCTGATTCAAATACACCTCAGAAGAGTTTAAAATCTTCCAGGCCTTTAGGATGCAATAGGATATCATGCCCTGGTTTGACTCCTTTTCATTCAAATTAATGTAAGTATGTTGTTGAAGACTTTGAAGCATTGAACAATGTTCTCTTGATAAATTTTATTTAATCTCTGACACTTTGTGATATTTAAATGTTGTTAAGTTAAACACTTAGAGTTGAGTAATATTCAGGGGAGAAAAGTGACTGAAATGACTCATAAGAAAGCTTGCTCCCTTGGGATAATTACATTCCTGGTTGTCATTGCCATCCTGGGTTGACAAGCTGCGAGTATAGGATACAAGTGATGTGAATAAAACGGAAATTGCATTGAGTTAATGAAACAGACACTTTTAGATCAAGAAAACACTTCAACAGCCTTTTTAAAAATTGGCACACTCCTGTAGTCCCAGCTATCCAACAGGCTGAGGCAGGAGGATCACTAGAGTACAGGAGTTTGAGGCTGTAGTGTGTAATGATCACACGTGTGAATGAATAACCACTGCACTCCAACCTGGGCAACATGGCAAGACCCTATCTCTTTAAAAAAAAAAAAAAAATTTTTTTCTTCCTGGGAAAAGAAGTCAAAGATGTAACTTTACACAATTTCTACCCCCACCATCTTTTTGTTTGTTTGTTTGTTTGTTTTTTGGCTAGATACTAGGTATTCAGTGTTTGCTAACTGAGATGTCAGGTTTCAACTAATCGGCCAGTTATTTGGGAAGGAGAAAAACTTTTTCTCAGCTCTGAACATGATGCAGCTTGTTAACTCTCCAGATAGTGCCTTTGATTGAAAATAAGGTCTACACCTTTTTAAGTATATTATATCTGACATCATAAGAAATAATTTAGTTCCTTATTCTCATTTATCTTTTATATAATGCACTGTAATATTCAAGTTTAAAGTAAAATAAGTATATGAATTATATTTTGGTAAAACTGTTTCATGACCAGCTTGATTAATGTACATTAACATACCAGACATTGACAGCGAACATTTCATGAAATCAATTATTTACTTATTAAAACAATGAGTTTTAGCTTGAAAGTTATTGCTGCTCTATTATTAACAAAACTAAGTTTTAAAAATTAATTTTAATTGTACTGAAATTCAATTTCTGGTTAAAGATATAGTGGATGCTATTTATGATCCAAGTTTTTACATCACATCCATTGATCCGCCTATCCTTTCTTTTCACTCCAAAGAGGAGATGATAGAATAATACATTCAATATACTACCAAGAAGCAAAGTTATAATGTGTTTCATTTTACTGTTGGAATTTTTTATTGTAACATTGTATAATAACCTGAAATGTTTACTTGTGCCTTTGCTTTAAACAATTAAAGTTTTCCATTTTATAAGAATTTCTGTTGCCTTCAGCTTTTCAACTTTAAAAGAGGAGGGGCATCAAAACACTGTTAACAAATGGGTGGGGCACAGTGGCTCACATCTGTAATTCCAGTACTTTCAGAGGCCGAGGTGGGCAGATCACTTGAGCTCAGAAGTTCAAGAACAGCCTGGCCAACATGGTGAAACCCCGTCTCCACTAAAAATACAAAAATTAGCCAGGTGTGGTGGCGCATGCCTGTAGTCACAGCTGCTCAGGAGGCTGAGGCAGGAAAATCACTTGAACCTGGGAGGTGGAGGTTGCAGTGAGCTGTGATCACACTACTGCACTCCAGCCTGAGCAAAAGAGCAAGACTCCATCTCAAAAAAAAAAAAAAAAAAAAAAAAAAAAAAAAAAAAAAAAAAAGTTGGCCTGATGCAAAATGTTCATTAGCGAGGTTTGTGCTCTGAAGGTACAGGGACTACATCCATCTGGTCCACCCATATATTTTTAGTTCTAAACAGAGAATCTGGCACGTGATTGCATTCAGTGAATTTTTTTGAGATGGGGTTTCACTCTTGTTGCCCAGGCTGGGGTGCAATGGCATAATCTCAGCTCACTGCAACCTCCGCCTTCCGGGTTCAAGTGATTCTCCTGCCTCAGCCTCCTGAGTAGCTGGGATTATAAGCATGTGCCACCACACCTGGCTAATTTTGTATTTTTAGTAGAGACAGGGTTTCTCCATGTTGGTCAGGCTGGTCTCGAACTCCTGACCTCAGGTGATCTGCCCGCCTCAGCCTCCCAAAGTGCTGGGATTACAGTCATGAGCCACCACACCCGGCCCAGTAAATATTTTTTAATTTAATGAAAGACCATCTTCAGTGAAAGATGTCTAGATTTGTTTCCTTCAGGAACATGGTAATTTTTTGGAAATATCAATAGCAGTATTTTTATCTCACATTGTACTTTAGGTTATTAATTAGCAACTAATTCAATAAATACATTCAATTATATATAATTTGAGTACACATATAGATAGTAGCATTAAAGGAAAGTTATACCTTCTGCATCTTTATCACAATGTTAATGTCATTTAGTTCACAAGAGCTTACTATATATTCTGCTTTACTCCCAAAAGGAATTAAGGCACGTTTTGAAGATACCTGAAATATGACAAGCTATAATCCAGGGAGTCTCCACCCTGGCACTGATATTTGGAAGTAGCCAAATAATTCTGTTTTGGGAGGCTCCCCTGTACATTGTAGGATGTTTTGCAGCATCCCTGGCCTCTACCCAGTAGATGCCAGTAGCACCCCCTCCTTTAGTTGTGACAACCCAAAATGTCTCCAGACATGGTCAAATGTCACCAGCAGGAAGGACAGAGAATGAAAATCACTGCTAGTTGAGAACCACTGCTATAAATTTAGAATTGGGTCATAAAAAGAGTCACTAGGGCCAAACAAAAATGTATACATCATTTGGGGTTTCGTACATGGCAGAGCAGCTCCCTCACTGCAATATATTGAAAGTCAGCCCTTGACGCAAGGGTTTGTAAAATACAGAAACAAAAACTATATATGTGTGTGTGTGTATACACACACACCAGCCAGGTACCATGATTCATGCCTGTAATTCCAACACTTGGGGAAGATAACATGGGAGGACCCTTTGAGGCCAGGAGTTGGAGACCTGCCTGGGCAAGATGGGAAGCCTCAGTCTCTTTAAAAAAAAAAATAAGTGTATATATTATACACACACACACATATATATATACACACACACCGCTATTAAAAATGCATCACAAATTTGACTATTTCCAGTAGTCAGTGAAAAAAGTAGTATCTGAACCACAATGAGGTACCATTTCACACACCTATTAGGATGGCTATTTAAAAAATGAAAATATGCCCTGTGAAAATCAGGGAGCTAAAAAAATAAAAAAAAAAAAAAACATTGGCAAAGATGATGTGGAAAAACTGGAACCCTCGTACATTGCTGCTGCTGGGAGTGGAAAATGGTGTAGCCTTTGTGAGAAACAGTTTGGTGGTCTTTAAAAATGTTAATTGTAGAATTACCATGTAACCCAGCAATTCCACTTCTAGACATATACTCAAAGCAGTAACTCAGATACTTGCACACCAGTGTTCACAGCAGCATTAGTCATGATAGCCAAAATGTGGGAACAACTCATATGACCATCAACAGGTGAATGGGTAAGTAAAATGTGGTATATCCTACATATACAATGGAATACTATTCAGCCATAAAAAGTAAAATTTTACTAATGCTACAAAATAGATGAACCTTGAAAGCATGCTAAGTGAAATAAGCCAGAGACACATAGTATGATTCCACTTATATGAGATATCTAGAACAGGCAAATTCATAGAGACAGAAATAGAGTAGACATTACCCAGCAATGGAGGTGAGGGAAGAGAGTTAATGGCTTGATGGATACAGAACTTTTGTTTGGAATGCTGGAAAAGTTCTGGAGATGGATAGTGGTTATGGCTGCACGACACTGATTGTATTTAATGCCATGGAGTTGTACATTTAAAAATGGTTAAAATTATTTTTTAAAATATACTAGGCATGTTAAGAATTTAGCATCAGCCAGGCATGGTGGCTCATGCCTGTAATCCCAACACTTTGGGAGGCCAAGACAGAAGGATCACTTGAGCCCAGGAGTTCAAGACCAGCCTGAGCAACATAGCAAGATCCCGTCTCAAAAGAAACAAAGAACTTAAAGTCAACTTATTTACTAAAGATACTCAAATAAAGATATTTAGAAGGAAAAAAAAGTAAAACCTGCATTTATAAAATTTGCAGCGCCCATGAAGTAAGAAAATATTTAGGTGTAAAATTCTAGCACTACAGCACTAGACTGGGACTCAAGCTTTGTATTGATTAATCCTGGACAAATAACAGAACATCATGACCTCCTTGCTGATCCGTGGACACACCAGACTCCCATCAGGACCCTGCCCTTCCTAGGATGCTCAGCTAAATACTACAAGGCAGATCCCCACCTCCACCAGGTCTCTGCTCAAACTGCACAGGAGGTCTTTTCTGATCCTTCCGTTGAAAAAGGCTCTTCCTAGCTTTACTTTTCTCCATAGCACTGATTACAGTCTGACATCCTACCCGTTTTACATATTCGTTGGTTTATGGTTTATCTCCTCACACTGGAATGCAAGCTTTATGAGTGCAGAGATTTTTATCTGTATCCCAGCAGTGCCTTGGCTCTCAATAAATATTTGTTGAATGAATGCACGAATAACTGAAGAAGTCATTTTACTTCAATGTCTTCGTTATTTTAACGAGATAAGCAACATCTGTGAAATACAAATGTCAGTAGAAAGTTCAGGATTCCAATGCAGCCAGCCTAGCTCCAGAGTCCTCTAATTACACAATATTGCTTTGGCACAGGCACCCATCAGTCACTGTTGAGGAAGCAAAGATGAACCAGACCAACTCCTACCCTCATGCATGGGGCAAGAGATACAGGAATACAGATGCACTGCCATGGGAATTCAGAGGTTACATCCAACTTGGGGGAGGGACTTCTTTTGCATCCCTGCCCATTCCCCACCCTGTGTACAGGATGGTGCCCGTGACCCTGCCACAACCCTTATGTACCACGTCCCATTCTCTCCTACCCTATGACCTGCTCAGAGGTGACCTGCTGATGTCACCTAACTGGGTCTATAGCTGCATCTCTCCTGCACTCCAGATTTTACCAAGAATGTCTGAAAATGGGGCATCTTAAACCAGGCCCAGAGAACGTTTTTAAATCCTCCTGAACTGACTGTCAGTTCGCTACTGTGTCCACGGTGAGATCAGAAGGCTGCTGTGTCCTCACTCCCCTGTTACCTACGGTTGGCCACTTTTTCAGAGACCGCATAGCGTCTTCTCTGAGGCTGTCCTCCGTTACAGGAGAAAGCAGGGTCAGGTGGAAAGAAACTGGTTGGCTTTAAAGATGTTGTTTCTCTGATTTTTTTTTTTTTTAAAGGAAATGCATACTGTACACTTGAGAGACTCCAAGGCTGAGATGGTGTGGCAGTTGAGATGCACCTGGGAGCTCCTAACTGTTCCCTGCCTCTGCCTCAGAGCGCGGGACGGCAGCCACTGCACACCACCCCCTCCACAGCAAACCAGTCAAACCTTGTCTCTTCCCCCCGCCAAGGGGCTCTTCCCCTCCAGCAGAAGCTTTCCTAGTCTCTGGTGTCACCTATGCCCTTCCCGCCCCAGGACAGGAAAAGATGCACCCCCTTGGTACTTGCTGTACTTCTACATTCAAGGCACAATTTTGTGTCTCTGCCTAACCTCAACCAGGATGACTTCTTCGTGGGTAGAAGAGATGACATCTTATTCATCAGCCTGCTTTGTCACTTTTGTATGTCTCAAGGTCCAGCATCTGTCCTTGTGCCTGTCATTGGAGTGCAGAATTAGACTTACCATGCTCCATTTACAAAGAGAGAGTTTTAAAACATTTAGCACATGAATGCATGTTTGTCTCTGCAGCCTCCTTACCACCAAAAAGACTTAAGATCAAGCTTCAGCTTCCCAGGAGTCTGTGAGCCATTTCCCTCTCCCAGCTCCCTCGGCGCGGCTGAACTAGTGCCAGAACTACAAAAGCAAACAGCCAGGTGAAGTGGTAGAAAACCAAAGCATGGGAGTCATGATGTTAAGCACAAATTTTTAAAGAACAATTTCATGCATTTCCACCCATTAACTCTTAGTCCATTCAGAGGCTGAAGGCAGGTCCAGCTCTGCCCTTTTCTGGCAAGCTGCCTTCTAGTTGTTCTGTGGAGGGATGTTCCTGGTGGGCAGCTCCCCAGGCCAGTGCTGGGATTTGAGTAATCACAGGCCCAAGTAGGATGTGTGGGAAGGTGTGCTGTTTGGTCTGGCTCACAGCCGCTGACACTCTGCAGCTATTTTAAACGGATCCCACAACCTTTCATTTGCTTCACTAATTTCTCTAAAATAGAATTGTTTATTTGTGGGTGAAAATTGGAGAAGTTTCTTGTTCATCACCAAACTGCTCTTTGGTGAGACTGGAGACAATGCATGTACTGGAGCCTGAAGGGCTTGGCACATAGTAAGTGTTCAATCAACAGTAGCTGCTGCTGTTAGCTGAGTTCCCTGAGAAAGAGAGATTGTACATGGCATCTCTGAATTCCCCAGAACCAGTACAGGCTGCTCGGTAAATCGTTATTGATGAGAGTGTTCCTTCTGACTTGACTTCTCACCTGCGTCCTCTGTCCGCATGGTATCTCCACATGTTTGCCATGTGTGGCACATTGGAGGTATTGTTTGAGGTGATTGCACAACAGTCTCTACTTCCTGATTGCTAGTCGTGGTAATGATAATAGTAGTTATTATTATACGGTAATATCCTGCATTAGTCAGGATAGGCTGGATTTTGCTGTGTTAACAAATACTCTAAAATCTCAGTAGTTTACATCAGTTCTCACTCATACTGTGTGTCCATCAAATGCTGGCTGTGGCTCTGCTCTATGCTGTTTTTACTCTAGGACCCAGGCTGATGATGCTACTCCTATTTTGAACATTGCTGAGTGTTATGGTAGAGGGCAAAGGGATACAGTGAACCACATGCTAGCTCCCAAAGCTTCTCCCTGGATGTGATATACATAATTTCGAGACACATTTCTTTCTTTTTTTTTTTTTTTTTACCTGGAGTCTCACTCTGTCTCCCAGGCTGGAGTGCAGTAGCACAATCTCGGCTCATTGCAACCTCTGCCTCCTGGGTTCAAATGATTTTCATGCCTCGGCCTCTTGAGTAGCTGAGATTGTAGGAGTACATCACCATGCCCGGCTAATTTGTGTGTGTGTGTGTGTGTGTGTGTGTGTGTGTATTTTTAGTATATTTAGTATATTTTAGACGGGGTTTAACTATGTTGGCCAGGCTGGTCTCAAACTCCTGACCTTGTGATCCACCCGTCTCGGCCTCCCAAGGTGCTGGAATTACAGGTGTGAGCCACTGTGCACAGCCAGAGGCACATTTCATTGGCTAAGGTAAGTCACATGCTAAGACATCCCAGGGAGAGGGCAGTGAATATTTGGAAACATAGTACTTACTCTGTGCCAACAAGTACTCTGAGTACATTTTAGAAACAATGGCTTTATTGTGATATAATTCACACACTATAAGATTTAACCTTTTAAAGTGTACAATTGCATAATACAGCACAGAGTTGTACAACCATCACCACTATCTAATTTCAGAATATTTTCATCATGAAAAAAGAAACCTAATACTCATTAGCAACTACCTACCATTTCCTCTTCCCAGCCCCTGGCAACCATTATTCTACTTACTGTTTCTATGAATTTGCCTATTCTGGACATTTCATATAAATGAATAATAGAATGTGGCTTTCTGTGTGTGCTTCACTTAGCATAATGTTTTTGAGGCTCATCCATTTTGTAGCATCTATTAGTGCTTCGTTATTTTGTTCTTTTTATTTGCTGAATAATGTTCCATCATATGGGTATACCTCATTTTGTTAATCTATTCATCAGTTAATGAAGATTTAGTCTGTTGTCATTTCTTTCCTGTGATGAACGATGCTGCAATGAACATTTATGTACATGTTTTTGTGTGGACATAGGTTTTCAATTCTGCTGGGCATATACCTAGGAGTAGAATTGCTGGGTCATATAATAATTCCATGTTTAACATTTTGAGGAATTTGCCAAATTGTTTTGAGTGTCTGGAGTATTTTATCATCCCACCAGCAATATATGATAAGGGTTCCAATTTCTCCACATTTTCATCATCACTTAATATTTTTTCTTTGTTTTGTTTTTTTAATATCATTTAATTTTATTTTTAATTGAAAAACAACTATTATATATGTTTATAAGGTACAATGTGATGTTTTGATATATGTTTGCAATGTAGAATGATTAAATCAGGCTAAACACTTTATGTCTTTTTTTATTTTAACCAACCTAGTGGGTGTGAAGTGGAATCTCATTGTGGTTTTGATCTACATTTTCCTAATGACTAATAGTGTTGAGCATCTTTTCATATACTTATTGACCCTTCATATATATACTCTGGAAAATGTCTACTTAAATCCTTTGCCCATTTAAAAAATTGGGTTATTTGCTTTTTATTGCTCAATTGTAAGAGTTATTTACATATTCTGCATACAAATCCTTTATTAGATATATTACTTGCAAATTTTGCAAATATTTTCTATTCCATGAGTTGTCTTTTTACTTTCTTGATGGTGTGCTTTGAAACACAAAGTTTTAATTTTGATGAAGTCTATTTTATCTATTTTTCCTTTGGTTGCTTGTGCTTTTGATGTCATATCTAAGAAACCGTTGCCTAATTCACGGTCACCAAGATTCACTCCTATGTTTCCTCTAGGACTTTTATAGTTTTAGCTCTTACATTTAGGTTGATGAATCATTTTGCATACGGTAAGAGGTAGGAATCAAGTGCTTTTTAAAATAAATTTTTTGTGTTGGAATAGTTCTAGATTTACAGAAAAGTTGCAAAGATAGTAGAGAGTTTCCATATACCCTTCTCTCAACTTCCTCTAACGTCTAATATAATCACGGTACATTTGTTAAAACTAAGAAATTAAGAATTGTACAATAGTATAAACCACAGACTTTATTCAATTCTACCAGTTTCTCCACTAATGTTTAGGCTGAAAACTTATATTCATTACAAATGGAAATTTATGATATTGAATATAATTGGGGAAATTTTCCTCTCTAATCGGATAACTTCATAGATTGTAGTTACAGCACATGTTATTGCTATCATGCTTCTTACCATCCTTAGAATGAATATTATGAATTACAGAGAGTTATCCTTTCTCTGGTTTAACTAAGAGCATCTCTATCCTAGGGCCAGCATACCTGGAGATTAGAGTGGTCAGGGCACTGAGAAGAGTGAAATGGCTGAGAGCTTTCAGATACCTGGTGATTTATCATTAGCTGAATTTTAAATAAACTGCTTTGGATATAGAAAACTCATTGCCAGTTTTCACTGCAGATGAAGCCATCATCTTCCTAGTAAATGATTTGTCAAGGACTGCTGGGTAGCCAAGAAAGCTTAGTAGGATTAATGATGAAAAACCCTAAGTGAAATAAGTCAGGTACAGAAAGACAAATACCACACAATCTCACTTATATGTGGAATATATAAAAGCTGAACTCATAAGAGCAGAGAGTAGAATGGTGGTTACCAGGAGGTTGGGGGAGGGGGTGGGGTGGGATGCTGGTCAAAGGATACAAAATTTCAATAAGACAGGAGGAGTAAGCTAAAAAGATATGTTGTACAACATGGTGACAATTAACTATTGTCTACTAAGTATTAACTATCGTTAATAACATTCTGTATTTGAAAATTGCTAAGAGAATAGATTTTAAATTTTCTCACTACAAAATAGTAAGTATGTGAGGTCATGCACATGTTGATTGGCTTGATTTAGCCTTTCCACAATGTATATATATTTTAAAATATCATGTTGTACATCATAAATATATACCATCTTTATTTACCAATTTAAATTAATGAATGAATTAAACCAAAATCTGGAATGGCTACTCGACCCATATAAAATTAAAGATTTTCTATAATTTTCCTTTTGCTCAAAAGCCGTTGCTAGGAATAGTTCTCTTCCTTCCTTCCTTCCTTCCTTCCTTCCTTCCTTCCTTCCTTCCTTCCTTCCTTCCTTCCTTCCTTCCTTTTCTTTTCTTTCTTTCTTTTTTTGAGACAGGGTCTCACTCTGTCACCCAGGCTGGAGTGCAGTGGCATGGCAGCCTCAACTTCCTGGGCTCAACTGATCCTCCCACCTCAGCCTCCAAGTAGCTGGGACTGCAGGTGTGCAACACTACACCTGGCTAATTTTTTCTTTTTTCCTTTTTTCTTTTTTCTTTTTTTTTTTTTTTTTTACTTTTTGTAAACATGGGGCCTTACTATATTGTCAGGCTGGTCTCAAACTCCTGGGCCCAAGTAATCCACCTGTCTTGGCCTCCCAAAGTGCTGGGATTACAGGCATGAGCTACTGCACCTGACTCCTTATTCTTTTTTTCTTTTAATTTAATTTTATTTTATTTTAAGTTCCAGTATACATGTGCACAACATACAGGCTTGTTACATAGGTAAACTTGTGCCATGGTGGTTTGCTGTACCAACCAACCCATCACCTAGGTATCAAGCCTCACATACATTAGCTATTTATCCTGATGCTCTCCCTCCCCCCACTCCCACCTACAGGCCCCTGTGTGTGTTCTTCCCCTCCCTGTGTTCTCATTGTTCAGCTCTCATTTATAAGTGAGAACACGTGATGTTTGGTTTTCTGTTCCTGTGTCAGTTTGCTGAAGATAATGGCTTCCAGCTCCATCCATGTCCTTGCAAAGGACATGATCTCATTCCTTTTTATGGCTGCATAGTATTCCATAGCATATATATACCATATTTTCTTTATTCAGTCTATCATTAATGTACATTTGGGTTGACTCCATGTCTTTGCTATTATGAATAGTGCTGCGTGAACATACTTGTGCGTGTATCTTTATAACAGAATGATTCATATTCCTTTGGGTATATACCCAGTAATAGGATTGCTGGGTCAAATGGTATTTCTGGTTCTAGGTCTTTGAGGAATCGCCACACCGTCTTTCACAATGGTTGAACTAATTTACATTCCCACCAATGTAAAAGCGTTCCAATTTCTCCACAGCCTCTCCAGCATCTGTTGTTTCTTGACTTTTTAATAATCACCATTCTGACTGGCATGAGGTGGTATCATTGTGGTTTTGATTTGTATTTCTATAATGATCAATGATGATGAGCTTTTTTTCATGTTTGTTGGCCACATGTATGTATTCTTTCGAGAAGTGTCTGTTTATGTCCTTTGCCCACTTTTTAATGGAGTTGTTTGCTTTTTTCTTGTAAATTTGTTTAAGTTCCTTATAGATTCTGGATATTAGATATTTGTCAGATGAATAGATTGCAAAAATTTTCTCCCATTCTATAGGTTGTCTGTTCACTCTGGTGATAGTTTCTTTTGCTGTGCAGAAGCTCTTTATTTTAATTAGACTCCTTATTCTTTGTAGAGACGTTCTGAAATATTTTCAGGAAGAAATGATATGATATTGGAATTTACTTCAAAGTAGTCTGGTGGAGGAGGGAAGCAGTGCAGGGGACAAAAATGAAACAAGATTAGCCATGGATTTACTTCTGAAGCTGAGTGATAGGTACTTTGGGTGTGTTTTTCTATTCTCTTAGGTAGAGTTTGATTTTTAAAAATATGTTTGAAAACCTAGATGATGGGTTGATAGGTGCAGCAAATCACCATGGCACATGTATAGCTATGTAAAAAACCTGCACGTTCAGCACACATATCCCAGAACTTAAAGTAAAATAAAATTTTAAAAAAAGATGTTCAATATTTTCCATGCAAATAAGCAATAAACAATAAAACATCCTTTGCTGTGAACCTGTGGGAGGACCTGAGGATTTGGCAATGTGAACAATCTCCAAGGAAAGATGAAGGACTGGCATCCCAGATGTAAGCTGGCTCATGGGAAGCCCACTCTACCTAACTCTACAAACCATAGTCAATGGCCCAGATTTTTGGAGCACCCAAGCCAGTCTTTAACCAGAGCTCAGTAATGGTCTCCCACTTTAAGCAACTGATTTAAAATGCGAATTCAGTAAAGCACTTGAGGTGCTGGACATATTCTAGATCTTGACTTGGGTATTGTGATGGTTAATACTGAGTGTCAACTTGATTAGATTGAAGGATACAAAGTATTGATCCTGGGTGTGTCTGTGAGGGTGTTGCCAATGGAGATTAACATTTGAGTCAGTGGGCTGGGAATGGCAGACCCACCCTTAATCTGTGGGCACCATCTAATCAATTGCCAGCACATAAAACCGGCAGAAAAATGTGAAAAAACTAGACTGGCTTAACCTCCCAGCCTACATCTTTCTCCTGTGCTGGATGCTTCCTGCTTTTGAACATCGGACTCCAGGCTCTTAGCTTTGGGACTTGGACTGTCTTCTTGTTCCTCAGCTTGCAGACGGCCTATTGTGGGACCTTGTAATCGTGTGAGTTAACACTACTTAATAAATTTCCCTTTATATATATACGTGTGTGTGCATGTGTGTGTGTGTGTGTGTATCCTATTAGTTCTGTCCCTCTAGAGACCCCTGACTAATACAGATTTTGGTACCAGGAATGGTTCTAGAGGAACAGAATATTAAGGATGGAGTTCTTTTGTTGGTTTTGGGTTTCTGGGGTTGGCTACTTGATATGATTAGACCCAAAAATGCTAAGGGCTCTAATTCTAATAGTATGGAGAACACTGATAGTCCTTGGCATGAACTGTTTAGAGAGTTATGCAAAATAAATGCATTTGACACTCCTGATTCACCATTTGTTCCAGGCAAGGAGTTTAGTGACTGTCTACATAATACCTTTGACTGTATGTGGAGAACCAAAGAACGTGGCTGGGTGCAGTGGCTCATGCCTGTAATTCCAGCACTTTGGGAGGCCAAGCCAGGTGGATCACTTGAGGTCAAGAGTTCAAGACCAGCTTGGCCAACATGGTGAAACCCCATCTCTACTAAAAATACAAAAAAAATTAGCCAGGTGTGGTGGCAGGCACCTGTAGTCCCAGCTACTCTGGAGGCTGAGGCACAAGAATTGCTTGAAACTTGGAGGTGGAGATTGCAGTGAGCTGAGATTGTACCATGGCACTCCAGCCTGGGCGACAAGAGCGAAACTCCATCTCAAAAAAATAAAAAATTAAAAAAAAAAAAAATCGGGTGTGGTGGCATATGCCTGTAATCCCAGCTACTCAGGAGGCTGAGGCAAGAGAATTGCTGGAACCTAGGAGGCAGACGTTGCAGTGAGCCGAGATTGTGCCACTGCATTCCAGCCTGGGCAACAGAGCAAGATTCCGTCTCAAAAAAAAAAAAAAAAGAACAAACCTGAACAATAGAAAAGTTTTCCTGTCAGAAAGGAATCACTGTCAGAAAGATTAGATATTTACAAAATAAAATATATTTTATATTTGTAAATTTACATTTGGTAGGTATCTGGTAGGTATTTTTCATCTTTTAATTGGTTTAGAAATAACAATGTTATAAAATCACTTTGTTTAATTACCTCCCTGTACATCACAAATAATCCTGGAGGGCGTGACAAGAAGTAGCCCTACTCATACTAATAACTCACGATTAAATTAAGATTTTTTTCTATTGGTGTTAATATTTTAAATTTTGTTTAATGTTAAAATTATGTTGATGTCAAATCTAGTTGGATTATTTGGAAGTTCATTGTACCATTCCTTAAACTTTTTAGTTGGATTATTTGGAAGTTCATTGTACCCACTCTTTAAACTTTTCTCTATTTGCAAATTTGGGGAAATACTCTTTTGGTCCTGTTCTATGGATGTGACCTTGTAGGGTCTCATTTGTGTGCTATGCAGACTCAAAACAATTTTCTGGGGTAAAGCTTACACCTGACTTTGGTTTTCCCTTGTGGGTGAGAAAGCCTTTGATACAGCCAGCTATTCTTAGGTACCTCAGCTTTCACAATAGGTTAAACCTACCTTTGAATTGTCTATTAAGGCATATGGATCTGAATTCAAACAACACAGAATAGAATTCCAGGATTTCACCGAGAGCATAATCTCATCCTGTCATCAAATATTTATTAAAAACTCAGTAAGGAGAAGCAATTTCAGAGAGGATTATTTGAAGCATATATCAGCTTATGCACTTTTTCAGACAGTCTAGTCTCAAACATATCCGTGGATTAAACCAGATCAGTAGACAGCTGGTACCTTGCTAGACAGTGTCATAGTTTCCCAAAGTATAGTTTTTACCAAATTGCACTTTCGTGTGATGTCAACAATGTATATTGAGTGTTATGGGAAATAACTTTTGTTGCCTCTATTTTAAGATTGTATAAGAACACTATTCATTTCTATCACAATAACTACTGTTCAGGATCGCAGCGGGAAATATGTCTGTTCTTTCTGGTACCAAGGATAGTTAATAGTCGTAGTTATCTCAATTTTGTGATTAAGGAGAGAAGTGGGGGAAGGAGGGAGGGAAGAGAGGGTAAGAGGAAGGGAAGGAAGGTGGGAGGGAGGGAAGGAAAGAAGGAAGGAAGGAAGGAAGGAAGGAAGGAAGGAAGGAAGGAAGGAAGGAAGGAAGGAAGGAAAGAAAGGAAGGAAGGAAGGAAAGGAAGGAAGGAAAACATTTCCACCTACCCTCCAACTTCCTCCTCAAAGAATCCCAGCAAAAACAATGAGTAGTTTGGGATAGAGAAGCATTGTGGAATATGCCAAATGCCTTTCTATAATCCAAACTGCTAAATGCTTCCCAAACCAGAGGCAAAAATATTTTTGTGCAAAAAGTAGATCTTATTATTCTGCAGTCAGTAGAATATTTTGAGGCTGCAAAATCCTAACCCCAGCCTCATATCAGGTGGGTTTCAGAACTATAGTGGCAACTGTGCAAAGTGCTGATTGGTCAAAAGAAAAGTCCTGTGTCCCAGGCCAGACAGCCATCTCAGAGGCCTGGGATGGGAGGGAAACATTCTTTATTTATTCTCTCCTTTATTCAACTTCCTTCCTACATTCACTTCTGAGTTGAAGGAGAGCAGAGACCCCATATCCAGTCTATGTACCTCATATCTGGCATGGCGTAGGACAAAGATTGTTCAGTAAATATTTGTTGAATTGAACTGTACAACTGAGTCCACAAACTCTGTCCTCCTTTAGGACATGTGCCAGCATTGGGTCTTTCCATTCTTCAGGCTTCAGTGACTGCTTTTAAACCAACCTCCACACTGGTCACCCCTGGGTCAGCATGCCGAGCAGAGTTTATCCCTGGTGTTTCCTTGTTGCTACCAACCCATTATTTCTTCCACTATCGAACAAAGTGACTGTGAGGTACATGAGCAAATCTCTGATTTGTACAGAAGTTCTGTTCATTCTCCAGCTGATGCTGGGTCGGGGGTATGTGTATTTGTGTGTGCAGGGAGGGGTATGTGTATGTTCATATGGGTTTTTTTTGTTTTTTGTTTTTTTGTTTTTTTCAGATGGAGTCTTGCTCTGTCATCCAGGCTGGAGTGCAATGGCATGATCTTAGCTCAATGCAACCTCCACCTCCCAGTTTCAAGCGTTTCTCCTGACTCAGCCTCCCAAGTAGCAGGGACTACAGGTGCGCACCACCACGCCTGGCTAATTTTTGTATTTTTAGTAGACATGGGGTTTCACCATGTTGGCCAGGCTGGTCTCGAACTCCTGACCTCAGGTGATCCACCCAACTTGGCCTCCCAAAGTGCTGGGATTACAGGCGTGAGCCACTGCACCCGGCCCTTCATGTGTTTTAATTAAAGCTCAAATGAAAACTCATGATAGTCCCTACTGATAAATTGCTCCTTGCCAGACAGTAAGAACAGTTGAGAATATTTTAGGAAGAGGCAATGATCCCCTAACACTTCTCTACCAGACTCAGCTCAGATGAACTGCTTGGTTTTATGGGGACACAGACCATGACAGCTGGAAGTGACCCTTGGAAAGCCTCCTGTGGGAAATAAGGTCCATGAGCTGGGGAAGGCAGCCTGAGTCTCTCAGGTCTAATTGGGATATCAGAAATCCATATAAAAATGGCCGGGCATGGTGGCTCATGCCAGATGTGGTGGCAGGTGCCTATAATCCCAGCTACTCAGGAGGCTGAGGCATGACAGTTGCTGGAACCCGGGAGGCGGAGGTTGCAGTGAACCGAGATCGCACCACTGCATTCCAGCCTGGGCGACAAAGCGAGACGCTGTCTCAAAAAAAAAAAAGAAATCCATATAAAAATGCCTCCTGGCAAGTCTCAGGGGCTGCCTGTAGTGCACAAAGCTACTGTTCCTACACTGAGAGGCCTTGAGGCCTACAACTTATAGTAGTCCAGGCTCTGGAGTCAGGCTGGCCTGCGTTGGATCGGGACTCTGTCCTTCTCTGGCTATGTGATTTGGGGAACGCAAGCCTCTCTGAGTCTATTCCCACAGCCTGTTCAATGGGATGGTTAGAGATAATGTATATAAAAAGGGCCTCCAATAGTGCCTGTTGTAATAGTGACAATAACTAACACTTAGTAAATGCCTACTGTATGCTTTACATGTATTAACTCATTGAATCTGTACAAGAACCTATGAAGTAGGTGTTGTTATTGTAACCATGTTTGCAGATGAAGAAACTGAAGTACAGAGAGGTTAAGGAACTTGTCTAAGGATAGAAGAAGGCAGTGCCAAAATTTCCACACATTAGAAATCTGGCTTAGAGTCCACGCTCTTAATTGCTACACTCTTCTGCCTCTTAGCTACTGTGGTATTTATAATTTTTCTTGGCAGGGGTGTAATTTTACAACCATTCAGGAAAATTATTTGTCAATATGTGTCCGTAGACTTGACAAAATTCCTAGCCTTTAGCAGGGCATGGATGCTCACACCTGTAACCCCCCCCAGTTTGGGAGTCCAAGGCAGGAGGATCACCTTGAGGCCAGGAGTTCCAGACCAGCTTGGGAAACATAGTGGGCCTACCTCTACAAAGCAAATATACAAACACATAAAAAACAAAACACAACAAAAGGGAGGCTCCTAACCTTTGATCTAGGAGGGGAATCACTTCTGGTTATCAATCCTAAAGAAAGAATCCTACATATAGAGAAACCCAGGTACAATTAAAAAAAAAAATCACAGCATCATTTATAGTAGGGAAAAAGGGAAATAATCCACCTGTCCAGTAACATAATAAATAAGATCACAGCACATCATCTAAATGGACAATTATACAATATCATCATAGTATGTAAAATACATACCTAGACTCTTTTTTGAAGACTGGGGGAAAACACTCTGAAATGTTACTAGAGGTTGAACTAAGGTAGTGAGGTATGGAGCTGTATTTTTACTTTTTATTTTGTTTACTTTACAAATGTTCTATTGAATTAACATAATATGCTGCTTTCAGCAACTTAAATGCTTTTTTTTTTTTTTTTCCCGAGACAGAGTCTCGCTGTGTCACCCAGGCTGGAGTGCAGTGGAACGATCTCGGCTCACTGCAAGCTCTGCCTCCCAGGTTCACGCCATTCTCCTGCCTCAGCCTCCCAAGTAGATGGGACTACAGGCGCCCGCCACCACAGCCATCTAATTTTTTTGTATTTTTAGTAGAGACGGGGTTTCACCATGTTGGCCAGGATGATCTTGATCTCTTGACCTCGTGATCCACCCACCTTGGCCTCCCAAAGTGCTGGGATTACAGGCGTGAGCCACCATGCCGGCCCGTAAATGCTATTATTTTCTGACCTTTGGATGAGCAGCATGCCCGCCAAGTCCACACTGTTGGAGTGATGGGTTGGGCCTTGCAGCAGGAGGGGAGGGAATGTGTCTCTTCTCTACCATCCCATCCTCATCACCTCTCATGTCTGTGACAGACATGTGACTTTTGGCTCCAAGCTTTTCTACCCTATGCTGGATGTGAAACAAGTCATGTGATTTGGTGGAAAGAAACAATATTTGGAATCAACAGACTTGGTTGGAATAAGAAAGCTGCTAGTTATCAGAACCTGGGCTTCTTAAACCACTGGTGTCTCCCGCTTTTTTTCCCTTCCTTTCACATGTATGGACCACTGGTGTCCTTATCCATAAAATAGAAATGACCAGAATGCCTACCTTGGAGAACTCCCAGCATTTCCTTCTCTTCCATGAGGCCCAGGACAGCAGCAGAGGTGGAACACCCAGTGGGCTGCATCTACCTATTACCGGTTCGTGCTGTCCTTTTGTCTGTCTGTCTCTTTGGGCGAGCCTGAGGGTGTTCATGTGGGCTGATCCTCTAAGCCCTGCCTCATGCAGACAGCAGTGGCCAGAGATTTTCAGAAGCCTCAACTCCCACCTTACTCCAGATATGGGGTCATATATTTCCTCTAAGGGAGTTGTGTTTTGTGAGTAATTTTTAAAATTTACAATATATAGGCTGTACTGTTTTAAAGTGAAGGGTTTCATCTGGGGTACGGCGAACTAATTACCAAACATACTGGAGGAAATGATGAAAAACTCGAAAGAAAGATAATTTTTGCATTTTCTCTCGTTTCATTTTCCATTCACCAAGCAAACTATACTCCTTTTTTTTCCTATAAAAGTTCACACTAGGTATGTTTCTATGAGGAGTCATATCACGCAGCCCACAGTAAGATGACACTTCATTCAATCTATTCTTAGGAACAATGTAAAAATACGTATGTGGTGAGATTAACAATTTTCTTATTTGAACTCTGAACACCAAAGCTGACAGCCTCCTCCCTCTTCAGATGTTTGAAATCCTTTATGTAAAAGCCTAATTTAAACTTTATAGTAATAGATAATATTTTTAAATATGATGAGATTTAAATATATCAGTCCCAAAATGTTCATTAAAAGCAAATAATATATCAGTCCCAAAATGTTTATTAAAAGCAAATAATGTTTTTCTTCATGTTTGAAAAGTAAAAAATATTAATACAAAGTTGGTTCTTATACCATAAGTCTTCTTCTATTAACTTGTTTATCTCCGTGTTTCTCCTTTACTTCATTTCCCAATTTTTGCATAAGCTGGTACAAAAAAACATTATCCACTTCCCACAAATGATGGTACCATTAAATAATATTCTGACTTATGGTGTCAGTGGAATTCTATTTTGATAGCCTGCTTCTTATAAGAGTAGAAGGGGATAATTATATTACCTATCATTTAAGTTAAGGCATCACACAATTACCACTTTGCATTTATTTTCCTTGAATTAATACAATTAAAATATATGTAATTCTTATTTCAATTTGACTACACCTATCATGACAGCTAATCCAAAGATAAAAATTAAATAGTTTGTTAGTATACATGAGGATAAAACCATGGCAATATGATAGGGTGTGACTCTAACAAGTACTTCCTGTACATAAAATAAAGACCAGTTCTATATCTGGTCTTCAATCCAGGTCTAACTTTTCCTTAGTTTATTTTTGTAGTCTTTTAACTGTTAAGTGATATGAATTATTTTGGCTTATGCATTACATAAGCGCCATCCATAAAACTTGTTCTGGTATGTATCAAGGACCATAAAAATAATCACTGTTGGATCTAGAAATTTCACCCCTAAAAATATATCCTAAGGAAATAATTCCAAATGTAGGGAAAGCTATATTCAAAAATACTTTCATTGTATTACTTAAAATAGTAAAAAATGGAAACAAGCTAAATATTAAGATGAGAGTGACTGAGTAAATTATAGTAAACTAGTTGATAGAACTTTTTTATAGCAATTGAAAATGATGAAAGATGGTATATAAAAAGCAAGGAAGATGATTGTTGTTATTTTTATTTAAATAATTTTTACTATATAAAGTTTATATTCCATTAAAGAAAATAGGAAAATAAGGACAATAGAAAAAAGAAAAATAATAATAATATTCGGGGGGAAAAGCAGACTACTCAGTTGTATCTGTGATATGATTAAAATTTTTGTTAAATAATAGAGCAATAATACTTGAAAGTTGTTTTACAGGGTTTTATTTTCTTATCAGATATATGTAGCATAATTTGTAATATATTCTTATTTATATTATTATTTATAATATACGAATAATATAGCATAATTTCTTATATGTTTATATTTAAAACTCAGAAACCCTCATTGGAACATTGGAACCCTCTTGCTGCCGAAATGCACAGGTAAAGAGTGCAAATTAAAAGATTGCTCCAGCGGGCATGGTGGCTCATGCCTGTAATCCCAGCACTTTGGGAGGCTGAGGCAGGTAGATCACGAGGTCAAGAGTTCAAGACCAGCCTAGCCAACATGGTAAAACCCCGTCTCTACTACAAATACAAAAATTAGCTGGGCATGGTGGTGCATGCCTGTAATCCCAGTTACTCAGAAGGCTGAGTCAGGAGAATCGTTTGAACTCGGTAGGTGGAGGTTGCAGTGAGCACAGATCATGCCACTGCACTCCAGCCCGAGCAACAGAGAAAGACTTCATCTCAACAAAAAAAAAAAAAAAAAAAAAAAAGAGTGCTCCACAGTCTTGCATGGTTAGGTACCAGTATTTCGACTTCACAGGTGAGAAACAGGCTGGAAGTTGAGCTAACTTACCCAAGGTCTCAAAGCTGGTACTAGCAGAACAGAGATTGACAATCACATCTTACTAGCTTTAAAATGCCTAAACTCTTTTTTCCCTTCCTGGTATCATCATGGTGAGAATCAAATTAGGCAAACATAGAAATGTATGCTGGAAATGGGGGTATTGCCCCTCCCTAGGGTTTCAGGATCACCCACTTTTCCCATGCCGTCCCACAAAGGACAGAGATCATAATTGTAAAGCTTTGTGAAAAAATAAAGAAGAGACTGGTAATATCCTGTTACAATTTTCTTTTTGAAAATGTCTCAGCCAGGCACAGTGGTTCATGCCTGTAAACCCAGCATTTTGGGAGGCTGAGGCAGGAGGATCATTTGAGGCCAGGAGTTTAAGACCAGCCTAGGCAACATAACGAGACTTCATCTCCACCTTTTTTTTTTTTTAGTGTCTCAAATCTTCTGTTGTAGGGAAATTCTGATCTATGAGAGGCTGCTTGAAATAAATGGGCTACTGGCCAAGGCTTGGAAATGTTTGTGGTATGAGAAAGTCAGTTATTATTTGGCAGCTACAGATACATTATTATTGCTATTTAGAAACAATTAGTAAATTACTGAAAAGTCAGTAAAAGTAAAATTATTTCTTTGGAAAGACCCTATTTACAGAAAATTATGCCTCAGGTATGCATTTTGCTTACCATTAGATCTATTTCAGCTCCAAAGGAATATATGGAGAGAGAGGGAGTCTTTGTAGCTTCTAAAAATGTTCATGAAGGAGTGGCTTACTCTCTTTGCCCTTAGTTTAACAGAAGCAAGAGGTAGTTTGGAGAAGCAGGAAGTCAGAGGTGGGTTCATTGTATCATTATTTCTAGTCCTAGCTCTTCACTGTTCCTTGGCAAGTTTCTTAACCTCTCTGGGTTCCCCTCTTCTTACCTTTCTTCTATTCTTCCCCAAGTGTGGGAGTCACACTTCAACACTGTACATCCAGGAGTGTTGTGTTGTTAAAAAGTATTGTTAAATACTTTTTAAACGTGTTGAATACTTGTTAAATACTTTTTAAACGTGTATTTATTTGAGTTAGTACTACATACACATGGTTCAACATGTAAAAGATACAAAGGGAAATTCAGTGCCATCTCCCTCCCACCTGCTCCTCTCTGTGTGTCCCTGTTCCAGTTCTCAGTTTTCTTTTTCAAACTCAGAAATCCCAAGAGTCTGTGAAGGGCAAATGAAAAGCAAGATGACTAGACTAAATCTGAATGAAAGGAGTTTATTCTAAGGTGATACTGCTCACTGCTCAAGGTGCTTATCTGCCCCCTTCAGGGGCTCCCTCAAGTTTTCTGAGACTTCAAATAGCAACACTCAACTAAACTATAAAATAGTCACCACACCTTTTCAAGAAATTTTGACTTTGAACTTGCTAATGTGCAAAGGAAATAGTCCAACCATTTCTCTAGAACTTGGTTGATAAGAAATTTCATTTTGTCCCATTTATAATTTCATTCTAAAATTTTGTTTTTGTTTTTTTTTCTGCTATCGAGTAGGAGAGAAGGGAATATGGGAAAGATTTGTTTTTGTACTACTGTGAGATTTTTATACCTTGGGCCAAGACAAAGCACACAATAAATAAAGTATTAACAAAATGTCCTTAATTTTCCTTTCTGACCAAGATTGCTTGCCTCTGCAATTATATATAAAGAAGGGATGTGTTGAGCAAATGAAGTAGGACAGCTAGGCAGACAAGATGTGCCCAGCGCCTGGCATACAATAGGGGCACAGGCCATTGCTTAACAAAACGTGTAATTTATGAAAACATGCTCGAAGCACTACTATACTAACCAAATATTCCCTGCAAAATTTTAAATTTACAGTGCAAAATAAGAATAATTTCAAAACTATTTCTAGAAAAAGAGCTTTAAGGGCTTCCTCCCCATAACAATTTAAGTTTAACCTAAAACATGGTAGTTATTTTGCAAGAACTGGAGAGCACCAATCCCTTCTCCTTGTGTGTGTCTGACATTGGAGGCTTATTGTGCACGAAGTTGTGATCAAAATCCAACTCGATTCATTTTGAAAAGTAACATGACTACAACATCCATCCACTCCAATGAGCAAAGGGTGTAGGCTTTGAGTATATACAGCAGGCCACACACTATAGGTCATGGCATACAGTCTAGCTCTGGAGGTTGCTGCATTTGTTCATGTATCTATGAGCTAGGTTTTAAGTTTTTTCTCCCTGTTCTTTAATAGAATTAATTAATTAACCCCACTCATTTACTTACTCAGTTCACAGCCTTTTAAGAGCCCGCCTAGGACATAAAGATGAAGATCCAGTGCCTACCCTCATGAAACATACAATCCAAGCGAAGAAGGCTTACTTTGAAATAGTCATCAAGTTGTGCTTTTATGGCGCTTTACTGCTCCCGCCAGCACCCAGTGCCAGGGTATGACCTCACGCGGTGGCAGAGTCCGCGTGCGAGGTCCCGCTCTCCCTGGCTTGCCCCGGCAGGGCGGAGTCAGCCGAGCAGCCGCCGGCGCTGCCCCCGCGCGGCCTTTAATTTCGCAGCTCCGACCACCGGAAATTAGTCGAAGGCTGAGCGGACCCGGTCGAGAGCCGGCGAGCTCCGCGCGGGGAGGGTGCGCCCACCGGTCCCGTCGGGCGCCCGCGGGACGCGCCGCCAGGGCCCTCTGCGCCGGGGGCTCGGCGCTCGCCCACCTCTTCCAAATTTAACCATTACCTAAATCCGAAGGGAAATGAGCAAACCTCTCGGATTGGGTGTCAAGGTATTTTCAGCCTCGTTGGGCGTATTTATCCCCAAGTGTTTCCACAACAAGCTATTTCGGGGCCGCGGGGCAGGTTTCGCTCTGCGGACGCCGTGGCCACTTGCCGGGCTCCAGGCCGGCGGCACCGCGGGCCGGTGATTCACGGTCCCGACCCGGGGGTGGTGCAGCCCTAGGAGGCGGCGGGGTAGGGCAGGGGGAGCGGGTGACCGAGGCCTGAAGGGCGGGGAGGGTCCTCGGAGCGGGGCGCCCCCACCCCTCTCTTGCCAGTCAATCTGTGTCCTGAATCTGTGGCTTCTCTCGCTGCGGAAGTCTCCCTGGAGCCAAGAATAGTTGATTTTCTTTCGAGTCATTTCTAGTGCCTGAGTGTACGGACCTCCAATTTCCCCCATCCCCTGTCGACCCACAGGGAGAGAACTGGGAGGACGACTAAGGGGCTCGCGGGACGGGCTGGAAAGGCCAGGTCCCCCACCCGCCTGACCACTTGCGCAAAGGAGCGCGCTGGGTCGCCCGACGGGGGTTGGGAGCAGGTCTGGGAGGGCCATGCGAGCGATTCAGTAACGCTCAGGAAGTGAAGCTTGTGGTTTTGGGGGCTGAGCTCGGAAGGAGAATTTTTTTTTTTTAAGTCAGAGAGACAGAGCAGTCTCTCCCGAAAGCAAGATTCCGTTTGAAAACTCTCCTAGCGCGGTGCCCGCGCCCTGACCCCGCAGGTAGGTCCGCCGAGCCTGTTCTGCGCCTCCTGCCCTGGTGGGGGCGGCCGCGGGGACTCGCGGAGCGCTGGCGCTGCGGGGGCGACCTGAGGACGCAGGCGGGTTCCCACCTGCTGCGGACCGCAGTGCGGGAGCCCGGAGAGCTCCGGCAGCTGGGTTAGGACGCGACCCGCGCAGCGAGGCTGGAAATCTGGAGCTGGGGGCGCGCAGCAGGCGGTCTGGTGGTTCGGCAGGGGAGCCAAATCCACCCGGGAAGGAAACATCTGGTGGGGAGGCTGCGGCAGCTGCGCTCGGGAGGCCGCCCCCTTAGCGCCCTCGGCTCCCGCCTTCCCGGGCCCGGACGGTGAGGAGAGGCCTGAGCGCGCGGAGGGGCCGCCCCACCTCCCAAGCCAGCTGCAGCGCGGGGTTGCCTTCCCACGCGCTCGGCCCAGGCCCCGGGGCCCCTGTCTGCTCCAAACTCTGTCCCTCCCCACAGGAACCAGCAAAGCGGGCCGGGGTGCGAGAGAGGCGTGGGCTTACAGCCGGGGTGGGAAGGCGGCCTCCGCGTCCGCCTGGTCTCTCGTGGCGCCAGCCCAGACCCAGCTCCGGCGCTGACAGTTACCCCGACCCCATCTGTCCAGCTCCCAGCCAACGTGGGTCCAAGCCGCAGCGGGACCCTCGGGACAACGCCACTCCGTTTTTCTTTTCTTCCGAGTTTCGCGGCTGTTTAAAGAATTAGGTTTGGGGTTTGTGGCGTCTAATTGTACGGATGAGAAGTGCAGGAAGCGGCAAAGCTCTAGCCCTGGGAGTCAACTCGGAGGGAGGCGGATGGCACTCTCACCCCTAGGGTATTCGGGCGCTTGGGTAGCGGGAAACGTCGCTGGTGCCCCGCGACACGTCCCAGGCGTCTTTTCTCCCAGGTCTACTCCCATTCCTCCGGAGAAGGGGACACAATGGGGCTGGGGATCTGGGGCAGGGGGCCTGCACCCTACAGGGACCAAGGCCCCTACGTAGGACTCATTTTGAGCTGAGAGCGCCAACAGACAGACGTAGACTGTGTGGCCGGCATCTTGCCTAGGAAGCCGAGGGGCTCCTAGTCCGGCAGTGGAAACGGCGCGAAGCCGGAGGACTGCAGGTCTTGCCCCGGCCCAGAGTTCCCAGCACCCTCATTTCTGAACCAGCCAAGGCCACGGAGAACTGCTGTATTGCAGCTCACGTGTGAACCAGGTCCCTATCGCCTTCACCCCGGGAGGAAGGCAGATTCGTTTACCCCAGACCACCTCGACTGTGGAGTCCCGCCCCTGGAGCCGGCTGGAGCCTAGTGGCAGGCGCAGTCACGCCCTCCCGCCGGGCTCAGATTTCGACCTGGTATTAGGTGAACTGATTGGGGGTTAATGAGAGCGACGCCCCGGGCAGCTAGTCCCCTCCTAGGCCCGGGCCCGACCCCTGCTATCTGCCAATGCAGCCTGCGCGCTCTGGCGTCCTGTCTTATTTGTCTGCTAAATTATCGGTGCACTACCGACTCGGGACACCTAGCATTTCCCAGTCAACGTTCGCGGATCGGGCTCCACTTCCCTAGGACAAGATTTTTTGGTGAGCAGAAAGGAAAGTGCTTTTTCCCAGGACCTGATTCCCGAGGTTAGGTTTCCACGGTCGGGGATGGCTCGCCGCAGCCTCGACCGGTGCCCGCCGCACCCGGGAGTCCGGGGCCAAAGTTTCTCTTACGTGGGGCACGAGTGAGGGGCGAGTGAGATCACCGGATGCGAGTTTCTCCCGGGGCGGGGGTTGGTCCTCTGTTACTCCCCTCACTTTCCTGTCCCTTTGCTCTCCCACCTCCTTTCTCTGGCCTCTGCTGTCCCCAGTCCCTCTGCTGCTGTTCCCCCCGCCGCCCCACAGTTTTATCTTGTGTTCCGTTCCCCCCCACCCCCCGCCCTTTCACTCCAGTTTGTAGCTGGGTCTTGGATATCTTGGCTCCGTGCCCCTTCCGGGTCCTCGACCACTGGGCATCCCCGGCCCCTCAGCCGATCCGCGTGTCCCCGCCCTCCCTCGCCAGCCGTAAAGCACAGCCAGGCAAGCACTGAGTAGATGAGTTGGGGTAACCTACCCGATGGGAACTACGGCTTTCCAGAGAGTTTGATTGCCAGAGCGAACTTGGCTAGGAAAGGGGAGGAGCTGGGGGGCGTGGGCAGGGAGGAGGAAAGGGGCCTGAGCCAGGGCCCAGGGACAGGTTTTACCGCTGAGCTGTGTCAGTGGCGGCAACGACGGCGGGTTCGCGCCACCTGTCCAAGTGCCACCTGGTAAGCGCGGCGCAGCGGGGCCAAGCCCCTCCTCCCGTGGGCCCTCTGCGCTCCTCCCTGGCCCGCGCTCTCCCTCCGCCTGGGTGCCCAGTCCCCAGCACCGGAGAATACTGACCCGCGTTTCCACCCGGTTTTCTTTCCCTCTCAGGTCTTCGCCGGGCTGGGGCTAAGCAAGCCCTCGGAGTGACCGTGGGTGACAGCGGCTCCAGGGACTCTTGGGACGCAGTGGGGAAAGCGCCGGACCACCATGCCGCGCTCATTTCTCGTCAAAAGCAAGAAGGCTCACAGCTACCACCAGCCGCGCTCCCCGGGATCAGACTATTCCCTCCGTTTAGAGAATGTACCGGCGCCCAGCCGAGCAGGTGCGAGGCGCGCGCGGGCCAGGCGGGGCTGCTCCCGCAGACACCGACTTCACCTTGACACACCATTAGTCGGGAGCTGGGAGGGGCTGCCCCAACGTCCCCTTTGCGGCCGTTTTTGTTTCCTACTGTGCTGGTTCCTCCGGGTTTGTCTCCTAGGTGCCACGGCCTCTCTGCGTCTGCCCTCGGATCCGAGAGAGTTCCCGGCCGGGGTCTGGGTGGAGAGGGGAAGATGCTCGGGTGCCCTGGTAGGGGGTTTGGGGGAGCCTTCAGAACCCTCAGACTCAACCAGTCGCAGCCTGAGCCCCTCACCTGCCTCCTCTCTGCAGACAGCACTTCAAATGCAGGCGGGGCGAAGGCGGAGTCCCGGGACCGTTTGTCCCCCGAATCGCAGCTGACCGAAGCCCCAGACAGAGCCTCCGCATCCCCAGACAGCTGCGAGGGCAGCGTCTGCGAACGGAGCTCGGAGTTTGAGGACTTCTGGAGGCCTCCGTCACCCTCCGCGTCTCCAGGTAGGAACCCACTGGGAACCTCTGGGGCGGGAACTGCAGGGACCCGGCAGTGCTGGGGAAATCGGGGCGACCTTGGGCGTAGATATGCTAACGGGGAGTAGGAGAGTCTTTCCAGGAGGAGGGAGCTGATTCGTAGGGGAAGGAGGCATCTGTCTTCTCTGGGACCTGGACAGCTTGCCCGCTGGGGCTGCTGCCTCCATCCCAGGCGGAGGGAGCCTAGCTGCTCGTCGCTTAGATTCGTTTGCGCGGAGCTGGCCGGTGAGGGAAAACAAACCAGTTGTTTCTACTGGCAGCAACGCCGACCTTTCATTTTCTGACCAGACTTGATTGTTTTATAAAGTGCTAGGATCCTGCAATCTAGACCCCAAACCTCAAACAAACGGAGACCAGGGCAGAACGGGCCAGGCAGAGGAGTTAGGCGCTGGGCGGCAGGGAGGGGGCAGGACGAAAATCTCAGCCCGCGGCTTGGTCTTCACAGGCGCAGATTGGGGGCCTGTTTCATTTTTCGTTTTGCCAGACTAACCCAGCCTCAGAGGCCTGCTCTCTGGGTTTCATTTCCAGCGAGCAATCCAGCTTCAGGCAAACTGCACGTTGGGTGGGGGCGTCTTGGGTCCCGGCCTGGGGAAGGAATGATCAGACCAGCCGGATTCTGTCAAGGGCCGGTTATACCCAGAACATGTTTGCTAGTGTTAAAAGATACCACCACCCGTCCCACAATCAGTGAGTTGACTTGGCGAAAACCATAGCTCCAGCAAATGTGTCTGGGAGCCGGCGGCGGGAGGATTCTTCCTGCCAGGGCGTCAAGTGGCCGGGCAAGGATTGGGCGCGCCCCGAACCATCCGAACGAAACTCCGGGTACAGCCTCTCACTGAAGTGGCCAGCCTGAACTGGAGAGTGTGTGTGTGTGTGTGTGCGCGTGGGCCCTCTGCGCTCCTCCCTGGCCCGCGCTCTCCCTCCGCGGAAGAGTGCGCGCGCGCGCGCGCACACACACACACATTTGTAAATGCTGTATGCACTCACATGCATTGGGGTCACTAGTTTTAGCAAAATTCATGTGGGTGGGGGCGTAGCAGGCCGCTAATTCAGAGAGCCGTCTCCTTGCAGGTGGTGGCTAAACCTTACGAGTTATACAGTTATTCTCTGAGAAATTCGGGTTCCCCACCTCCATCAAACTATAACAGGAATGGGGAGTATCTGGCTGGCAATTTAAGCCCAAAAGCCCCTTTCCTGCTCCACCTTTGCTACGTACACTGGGCACTTCGTGAAATCTTAATACCTTCGGGTTTATTCAGATGCCAGCCTTTCGGGTAGTTCGGGGACGCATTTATGGACCCTCTACCTCCTTCCTTGTGGATTCTGGGAAGAAAAAGAATTGAGTGGGAACATGTAGGGGCTGGGAGAGTGCCTGCGCTGGTGGCTGGACCCTTCCGCCCCTGAGTGCTGTGCGGGGCCGAACGGCCTTCTCCTCCCTAACAGCTCAACTCCGGGCATTTATAGACGCGCCCTTCCCTATAGGATCTCCAGGTGCGCGCGTCCAGCCAGAAAAGATCCTCGGAACGTCGAGCGCTTCCGCTGCCCTCGCATAGAATTTTCCTCTCCCGAGGTCTTTTCAATGATCCGTTTGCTGCTCTGCCTTCTATAGTGGCCCGCGAGGCCCCAGGGCCCGGGCTGCGTTTTACCCTGGGGCGCGCCTGGCGCACGCAGTGTTCTACAAGCGCTGGGTGCCCCGCAGTCCGCGAACACGCCACGCCCGCAGCCGCAGCCCGGCGGCCTCCGCTCTGCGGTCTGAAGCCTGACCGGACGCTCCCTTGTGCCTCCACAGCCTCGGAGAAGTCGATGTGCCCATCGCTGGACGAAGCCCAGCCCTTCCCCCTGCCTTTCAAACCGTACTCATGGAGCGGCCTGGCGGGTTCTGACCTGCGGCACCTGGTGCAGAGCTACCGACCGTGTGGGGCCCTGGAGCGCGGTGCTGGCCTGGGCCTCTTCTGTGAACCCGCCCCGGAGCCGGGCCACCCGGCTGCGCTGTACGGCCCAAAGCGGGCTGCCGGCGGCGCGGGGGCCGGGGCGCCAGGGAGCTGCAGCGCAGGGGCCGGTGCCACCGCTGGCCCTGGCCTAGGGCTCTACGGCGACTTCGGGTCCGCGGCAGCCGGGCTGTATGAGAGGCCCACGGCAGCGGCGGGTTTGCTGTACCCCGAGCGTGGTCACGGGCTCCACGCAGACAAGGGCGCTGGCGTCAAGGTGGAGTCGGAGCTGCTGTGCACCCGCCTGCTGCTGGGCGGCGGCTCCTACAAGTGCATCAAGTGCAGCAAGGTGAGGCTCACGAGCTCACCACCTCGACTGCCCTGCACCTGCTTCCCCTACCTGGGCCTCACCTGCGCCCCTCGGCCCCTCTCAGCGGCCTTCTCTCCGGCCCCACCCGCCTTAGGTGTTCTCCACGCCGCACGGGCTCGAGGTGCATGTGCGCAGGTCCCACAGCGGTACGAGACCCTTTGCCTGCGAGATGTGCGGCAAGACCTTCGGGCACGCGGTGAGCCTGGAGCAGCACAAAGCCGTGCACTCGCAGGTAAGCGCGGGGCACACCGCCCGCCGTGCGCGGCCCTGCTCAGAGATCTTCTACATCTCCTCGGTGCAGCACCAGCCACCCTCTGCCTGGAAGTTCTCTTCCCAACTTCCCCCAGTTTCCTCCCCCAACCTCTCCGCTGCGTCCCCTTGCCCTGGTGCATGTGTGTAGGGAAAGGAGGATCGTGGCTGGCTCAGGCCTTGAGGCAGCCCTAGATTTTGGTGTCACACCACGGTGAGCCTCGAGAGTGTGATCCTCATTGTTACTTTGGGCTTGAGGTAGGTTTATATGCACTGATTCATGCTGCTGATATATCAGACTTATTAGCTCTATTTCTTTGTGCCTGTTCTTTTCACCAAATGGTTGTCACTTAATTTGCATTGACCCCTCTCGACTGAAAAGGCGGGAATCTCAGCTCATTTAGAGCATCTAGTAGCATATTTACCCCGCTATTCTTTCCTCCCTCCCTCCCTCCCTGCCTGCCTGCCTTCCTCCTTCCTTCCTTCCTTCCTTCCTTCCTTCCTTCCTTCCTTCCTTCCTTCCTTCCTTCCTTCCTTCCTTCCTTCCTTTTCTCTTTTCTTTTCTTTTCTTTATGTTCTTTCTTTCAGAGTCTAGCTCTGTTGCCCAGGCTGGAGTGCAGTTGCACAATCTCAGCTCACTGCAAACTCCCCCTGCCAAGTTAAAGTGATTCTCGTGCCTCAGCCTCCTAGGTAGCTGGGATTACAGGCGCATGCCACTATGGCACAGCTAATTTTTGTATTTTTAGTAGAGACGGGATTTCGCCATGTTACCCAGGCCGGTCACGAACTCCAGGCCTCAAGTAATCCACCCGCCTGGGCCTCCCAAAGTGCTGGGATTACAGGCGTGAGCTACCATGCCCCACCCCCGCTATGTATTCATTCATTCATTAATAAACATTTGTTGCCTAACTTCTAGGTGCCAAGTACTTAAGAATCTTACAGCACATCAGGTCCTTGACAGCATGCCCACATGGAGATCATAGTTTAGCTGAGAGATGGAGAGTAGATGAGCAAGTAAATATACCAACAGATATCTCAGGAGAATGCCTACTTGTAGCTAAAAAGAGTATCAGTCCATGGCGGGGCACGGTGGCTCAAGCCTGTAATCCCAGCACTCTGGGAGGCCGAGGCGAGTGGATCACAAGGTCAGGAGTTCCAGACCAGCCTGGCCAAGATGGTGAAACCCCGTCTCTACTAAAAATACGAAAATTAGCTGGGCGCGGTAGCATGTGCCTGTATTCCCAGCTACTTGGGAGGCTGAGGCAGGAGAATCGCTTGAACCTGGGAGGCAGAGGCTGCAGAGAGCCGAGATCATGCCACTGCACTCTAGCCTGGGTGACAAAGTGAGACTCCATCTAAAAAAAAAAAAAAAAGAGTATCAGCCCGTCTCCCCCAGCACCCACACTGGCTGGGGGGAGGTGGCATCTCAAGTGACTGAGGTCTAAGCCTCCTGTTGAGGAGGGTGGAGAAGTGTGTGCTAATGGGTGTCAAAAAAAGCAGGGTGTGGATATGTTTTTGCCATGGGGTGTGGAAGATTGTGGGTGAAGAACATTTTGGTAGAAAAAGTGTTGAAGGGCCGGGCATGGTGGCTCACGCCTGTAATCCCAATACTTTGGGAGGCTGAGGCGGGCGAATCACTTGAGGCCAGGAGTTTGAGACCAGCCTGACCAACATGGTGAAACCCCGTCTCTACTAAAAATACAAAAATTAGTCAGGTGTGGTGGCGTGTGCCTATAGTCCCTGCTACTCAGAGGGGCTGAGACATGAGAATTGTTTGAACCTGGGAGGTGGAGGGTACAGTGAGCTGAGATCGTACCACTGCACTCAAGCCTGGGTGACAGAGGAGACTCTGTCTCAAAAAAATAAAGAAAAAGTGTTCAAGGGATTTTAGGGTCAGCTCAAGGGTGAGGAGAGCAGCAGTCTAGTTGACCGCAGTAGGAGTGCCACATCTCTCTCTCTCTGCAGGAACGGAGCTTTGACTGTAAGATCTGTGGGAAGAGCTTCAAGAGGTCATCCACACTGTCCACACACCTGCTCATCCACTCAGACACTCGGCCCTACCCCTGTCAGTACTGTGGCAAGAGGTTCCACCAGAAGTCAGACATGAAGAAACACACCTTCATCCACACTGGTAAGCTGAAGACCCTTGGCTTGTAGGAAACACCCTGAGGCCAACATTACTCATCTTCTCTGATTTCTGGCCCCAGTGAGTGGTGGATGAGGCCTTTCTGATGGAGTTTTTCCCTGCTCTGTGTTAAAGAAAACAAAGGGGTGGGTTCTTTGGTTCATTTATAGTCATAATTCTCCCCAGAGCTGCCTTGATTTGGGGTTGTGTCTGAAAGGCCACTCAGCAGGTCAGCTCACAGTTACTCTATCCTTGGAAAGAACATTTTCCTTTAGGTTAGCAGCTGCTTCCACTGCTGCCTGCTCTGGGTGAAACATGAAGCTCCAGGGTCATCTTAGAGAGTTGCTCTAAAGCTTACCTAGAGATTGAGGACTTTCTCTAACCACTGGGCCTTTTGTGGGAGGGACTCGTGTGGCCTCTCTGGCTGCATTTTCAGGAGTCTGAGAGCTTATTCTGATTGAAGAGGAACAAATAATGGCAAATATGATTAAACTCTCTGCTAAGCATTTTTAAAATGCATTATTTCATTTTATGCTCACAACAACTCTGAGAGGTAGAGACGACTACTTCTCCCCATTTGAGAGATGAAAAAAGAGGCTAGGTAATCTGTCCAGGGTCATACTGCTAGCAAATGACAGGGCCAGAGCTCAAATTCAGGTCTGACCTCTCAAATATCCACTCTTGACCACTGTTTATTGTATTTTATGTTCAGAGTCATAAGGTTGGTAGACACAGAAAACTTCTGTTCACTTATTGCCCTTTTCAAAATATCTGCAAGTTCATGCCATAATAATAATTCCTTACCTATTATAATGCTTTACAATTTACAAAGTACTTTCAAATCTATCATTTCATTTGATTCTTATTGCCACTCAATAAAGTAGACGGAGCTGCTCTTACCATCCTGAAACTCAGAGAGAGTGAATGATTTATCAAAAGTCAGACTGAATGAATATTGGAGCCATGTAATGCTCTGGCTTTTAATCCTCAACTCTTTGCCTAACACTTTATGTGCGGGTGGGAGTTTTAATGCCAAGAACACTCTAATAGTCAAAAGACATTTACATGAGACCCAGAATTTCTGAAAATTTTATTGTAGAATATGAATACTGATTTAGAACAAATCACAGTGTATTCTAAACGCCCACCCTTGATGTTTATAAATATACTTCGGTAATGTATCTATTTCCATTGAAAACCCAGAAAAGTATTCTACTTTAATCATTCCCTCTTACCTGAAATTTCCATGTAATTCACTCCTTATAAGTAAGGTATTCAGGACACTTATCAAAATGCAACTAGGATCTTGACTGAATAAAACATTAAGCCCTTATCAAACATTTACGTTATACCTAGAATTTGTTTCTCAGATTTGTTTGACCCTAAAGGGATAGAATACATTTTGATGGGTGGTTTCTTATCGAGGAAATCTGAAGCATGAAAACAGAAAAGAGTGTAGCAAAGAGGACAGAGGGTTCCTCAAAAACAAACTTCATCTATTTTATATTTTTTCCAAGGCTGAGCCCTGACTGTAATGCCATGCTGGGCTATTTGGAAATTCATGCCATTTACCTAACAACACATGAGGTAGGGAACAAGACAAAACCTTTTTGTGTTCTCTGATTTATTAATTTGTGGTGAAGAATTGCTGGTATATAAAGAATCATGTTATTAACCTCATAAAATTAAGGAAAAATCAAGACAGAAAAGTATCAGCTACCTTAATATTTTGTGGCCCAATGTGGATTTTTAAAATAAGATATTGAAAAACGTATCCTGCACATGTACCCTGGAACTTAAAAAACAAAGAAAGAAAAAAAAAAGAAGAAAGAAAGAAAGAAAGTCAGTCCATGTTAAGATGTTTTTCCAGGCCGGGCGCGGTGGCTCAAGCCTGTAATCCCAGCACTTTGGGAGGCCGAGACGGGCGGATCACAAGGTCAGGAGATCGAGACCATCCTGGCTAACCCGGTGAAACCCCGTCTCTACTAAAAAATACAAAAAACTAGCCGGGCGAGGTGGCGGGCGCCTGTAGTCCCAGCTACTCTGGAGGCTGAGGCAGGAGAATGGCGTGAACCCGGGAGGCGGAGCTTGCAGTGAGCTGAGATCCCGCCACTGCACTCCAGCCTGGGCGACAGAGCGAGACTCCGTCTCAAAAAAAAAAAAAAAAAAGATGTTTTTCCAGATATACTTTGCTGTCCTTTAAGAACAAGAAAGAAGACAGGCTCACTGATCCATACAAACTAACACCCACTTGGAAATTCAGATTTGAAAACTTCCTCTGAATTAGAACAGAGTCACACAGTTTTAGGACAGCTTCCTCCCCCTTCCTGTTGAACATCTGCTCTGGGTGTTCATGGCTTATAAAGTCAGGAGAGTCCTCCCGGGGTAGATTCAGCTGGTGAGGGCACGTGGCCTTTGCTCTGTTTCCGTTTAGCAGGAAACCGTTTGAGGCCTTTGGCTGGGAACCCCCACTCAGAAAGTCTCCCTTTCACCTGGTGCACCCATGGGGCTTCCAGGGACTCGCATTGCAGGCTGGGAGTCAGTTCATGTTGCAACACGTCACCCTCCAAGTTGCTTGAAGGCCTTAGACTGTGGTGCAGCCAGCTGCTGCCGAGAGCATGTGGGTCACAGTGGGTCCCCTCTAGCTTTATCATAGGCTCATACTTTCTCCCCTCCTACTCCCATCTCCACAGGTGAAAAGCCTCACAAGTGCCAGGTGTGCGGCAAGGCATTCAGCCAGAGCTCCAACCTCATCACCCACAGCCGCAAACACACAGGCTTCAAGCCCTTTGGCTGTGACCTTTGTGGGAAGGGTTTCCAGAGGAAGGTGGACCTCCGAAGGCACCGGGAGACGCAGCACGGGCTCAAATGAGCACCCTGGCTGGCTGCAAGCAGCAGCTACACAACACTACAGAGGGCAACCTCCCTGCTTGCCACCACTCTGCTCCCTGCTTGCCACCACTCCCTTCTGACTTTCCAGACCCCAGGTCCAGTCTGCAGATCCCACCAGGGTGCTCCTCCTTTGCCTTACCTCCTGGAGCTGCCAGAGGAGATGAGGTACCTTTTCAAAGTGCAGCCGAAAGTGAGAACCAAGCGACTCTCTAGGCTTCAGACACAAATAGGCTCCTCTACACCTGAAGACAAAGGCAAGGTCAAATGGGGACCAGAATAAATCTTAGACCCCACAGTCCCTCCCATTTCCAGCCCTAATCTGCAGACAGGAATGCCCTTCAGGTTTCTTCCCTCCCCCTCTTGACCTACCCCAGATATTTGTGTGGAAGAGGAGGAATCACCATTTACAAGGTGGACAAATGCTAATATTTTTATCTAGAAAGAAGAGTGAGTGTTAACTTTTATTTTTTTTTCTTCTGGGGAGTCTGTTGACTCCTTTCTTCTGGGTGCTGCCTATAAATCTTGGAGGAATGATTTCTCCTCCTCAAAAACTGATTCAGAAACTGACTTGGGGAAGGAATTTAATACTTTGAAGTCATGAGATGCACCATCAAGGCTACCCCCAAGAAGGGGCAGAAGAGAAGTTGATGAGAGGGGATTAGAGGTCCTCCCTTCAGGAGGCCTGTGAAAGCCTCATCAGTGGAGATAAAAGCACGAGCAATGCCTGTGGACAAGATGTCATTCATTCACTCAGCAAATGTTCATGGATCACCGGCTACCAAAGTACCAGGCACCATGCTAGGTTTTGGGGAAGAGAGACTGAAGTCAAAACCCCTGACTGCTCCTTAAAAGCTAACGGTTGCACCTCCAAGTGGCTGGGTCTTGGAGGCAATTCTGAGAAGACAACACAGAATTATAAACCTTCCCTTTTGACCCTTTTGGATTTTATCAGGTGTAAAAAAGAAAAGTAGCTGAACAGTTACTTCAAAGATATGTGTGTATATTCAGTTTTTTATTGTTAAGCTGATATTTTAAAGATGTCTGAGCTAGCAGGCATGTGGGAATGAAGGCTCTGTCTTCAACTCTTTGATCCTCCATGTGTACCATAGAGGGGGGAAAAAGTGGTATTTTCACTTTGATGAGGTTGGTAAATGTTTTTAGATCTTCTGGTATGCATTATGTTTGTTAATACATATTTATTAGAGTGATGTTTTAAGTTAATAAAGTATTAAGACTATTACAGATTGCCTTTCCTTTAGGCAGGGAATTTGGGGAAGACCTTTGTTTTAGTTTGTGGGGGAAAACTGGCACTAAAGGAAACTGCAGTGGAGTATAAAAGTGAAGCAGATAAGCTAATATCCAGAAGAGTAAAATCCAATTGCTCTGGTTTCCATATACTTTCTCCTTTGCTCCTATACCTCAGAGATACTTCTTTCATAAGAGAAAAACTAGGAGGTGTACAAAACTAAGCTCCTACCATGTAGAGCCCCTGATGGTTCCACAGGCACATAAGTAAGCTCTTTCCTCTGAAAATGTCAACATATTTTTTTATGGGCCTGAAGACTCCCAGATGAATAAAGAAATCGCAGGTTTTAGGTCTAGGTTTTAGTTTTAGTCACAGCTCTGTCACCAACACATCATGTGACTTGGATAAATCTTTTGACTTCCCCAATACTGGTTTCCTTGATCAAGTAATACAGAGACAGCTCTGTCATTCCAGTCCAACCCCGACTGCTCTGATTCTGTGGAGACTGGAAAGGAGAAAAAGTATGAGATTGGTTAGCTGCCTCCCCTAATGCAAGTCACAAATCTAAAGGCACATGAGGATCTGGGTTATTTCTGGTTCTGTCCCACCTGTGGGAGCTTTTTGCATAAGTCAATCCTTTAAGAGAATGAAACCAGAATAAAGTCCTGGCCAAAATCCCTACTACTAGTGCTTTAACACCTCCCAGCCAGACATTCAGGGGTATGTGTGCCCCATGCTGAGTACCAGCAGATTGCCCATTTCCAACTCCAATTGATTTCACACATATGATTGAGCACCCAGTATGTGCTGGGCACTCTTCTAGTGGGTGGAGATATAGCAGTGAGGACAATGTCTTAGGAAGCTTTATGTATTCCTTGTTGAATCCTCAGTTCCCAGAATAGTGCCTGGCACACAGTAGGAGATTAATACATATTTACTGAGATGGTAAGTGAATAAACAGAAAATAAACTCCTTCATGCCAGGGGCTGGCTCTGCTCTCTACAGCACAAAGAGAAGAGCGATTGCTTGAGAGCCTGAGAAACAAATAGAATCCACAGGACTTTCTCTCCAGGTTGACGGGGAAGGGGGGCTTGAATGCTGCTTTTCTCCAGTTTCTCCAAATCTCAGTCCTTGGCTGTCCTCACCTGATTTCCAGCACCATGTCTTTCCATGTCAGTTTACTCTCATTCAGAATTTAAATTTGTTTGCTCTGTAATGGAGTTTAAGATAGTTTTTCAGAACTGATGGATGATGAACAGTTGCAGCGTCCAGGAACCACTTCCTAGTGTCCTGGGAGACAAACCTCCCAGTGAATAAAGATGAGAAAAACATCCTTCCCACAGAAGTCACCCTGCGTACTGGTTGGTTATTTCCAACCTGGTTTGAAAAGTGTAGAAGTTGCACTGAGGGGTAAGTAGAACTGATTGAAATCTAGGTGTCTATGCTGTCCTGCTCTTCCCTTATGACATTTAGAACATTTGGACCATTTTCGTTATCCCTGTTTATGCTCTAAGTGAGGAATTGTAATTTTGATGGTAAGTGTATGCCTTTTTTTTTTTTCTGGTAAAAAATGTATCTTGATATCCCCAGTTCAGAATCAAAACAAATTACTGTGCCTGTTACCGTGTGAAATTTGAAGATTGCAAATATCTCTCTTAATGTTATTACTTGACTCCATTAAAAATAGATTGTGAATATTCCATGTCACATTATTCATGAGGCAGGCTCTATGCCTTTTGTCTGCTGGAGTAACAGTAGAAAGGGTAACAAGAGACACAAGAGCACACCTTTGTTTCTTTCACTAAATTTTTAATAACACCTCCAGCTAGCCAGTTGGTGAAGCTCAGCTCTTGCATAAAAGTGGAAAAGCACAGCTATCTCTGAGAAGACCAACTCTTTCAGCAGCTAATTTGAGTTTGCGTTCATCTACACCAGACATGATTAAATTACCTATCAAGTGTGCTGAGCTATCAGGATTCAGGCCACGTAAAAGGTGAATTTCATCTGATTGATTTGAGACACGAATGGAACAATTGAGTTTTAAAAGCCCCGCCTTAATTAAAGGGATAGCAGAGTATCACTCCCCGGCGACTTCTTGACTGCCATTGCCCTTGAAAACTGGGTGGTGATAGTGATTTGACCCAAGTCACTTTGCTGTGTGCCTGTTTGTTCAACCTGATCATTTAACAGAAAGAAATGAACTCAGAGGAAAACCTGGAAGAACTTCACTACTTTTTACTGTGCATTTCTAGAGTACACTGTTTGTTTAAATCTGTGCTGCCATATTATTTCTACAGAAAAAACTTTCTAGGAAGTATATAATACATTTATTTTAACCTCTTTTCCCATTCATAAAGTCAGATTTTAAAAATTAAAAAGTTTAAAGAAATTGCACCCTAAATCCTTCTAGCTTAAAAGCTTATGTTCTTTTTGTATGTGTTCTTTTCTAGTTTGTTCCTTTCTAGTCTTTAGGCACATGTGCGTATATTTATATTTTATAATTTTTGTCTAGATAGCTCTTTATTATATGGACACATACTTAAAATAGATATTTCACAATGAGAATTTGGACAATTTTATGACCAAATTTTATTGAAATCTTAGTATTTTATTGGGAATCTTATCAATCATTGAGAAAAAGTCTTTTCTGAAGTTTAATGGTATTCACTTTTTGAATAAAACATTTTAGGCATACTGGAAATTGCAGAGAATAATAAACATCAGTGTACTCACTGTTCTGCCATATTTACTTCAGATTTTATTTTTGAAATAACATGTTACAGGTATAGTTGAATTTCTTCTGGGATATGTTCCTCTCTAGCCCCATTTCTTTCCTCCTCAGAGGCATCCATTATACCAAAATCAGTATATATAATTTCCATGAATATTTGTATGCCTTTAATTTATGCGTAATTCCATAAGTAATATATAATTATATAAGCATATAATATAATTGTATTCATATGTATATATAAATATATAATTATGTAAATATATAATTTAGCATATTTTAACTTCATGTAAATGGATTACAGTTTATACTTCTGCACTTTTCTGGTTTTTTTGCTTAACACGTTGTTTTTGAGATTTATCCATGTTGATATGTGCAGTTTACTTTCTTTATTTTAACCACTGCATATGGAATTCCATGGGATGAATACTTGGTAATTTATTCTCCTGTTGGGAGAGTTTGGGTCATATCCAGTTTTTCCTATTACAAATGATTCTGAAGCAAACAACCTTTTGCATATCTCTTTTGTGAGGGATTCTTTAGGATGTATTCCTGGGAATGAAAATGCTGGATATTACCAAACTGCTCTTCAAAATGGTTGTTCCAATTTACAGTCTCCCCAACAATGTAGGAGAATTCCTGTTACTCCAAATCTTACCAACACTTGGTATTGTCAAACTTTAAACATGTCTGCCAATCAGATGGATGTGAATGTCATTGTAATTTGCATTTCCTGATTCCTAGTGAGACTGAGTATCTTTTTATAAGTTGATGGACCTGACAGATTTCCTTTCCTATGTAATGCCTCTTCATGTACTTTGTCCATTTTTCTGTTGTTTGTTTGCTTTTTATCAATTTGTTCTTTAAATATATTCTAAACACTCACTGTTATATTAGTTAAATGTGTTGCATACTTATCCCAGTCTATGGTTTGCTTTTTCACTTTGAAGACAGGATTTGTTTGCTTGTTTTGTTTTTGTGTGTAATCAAATGTATTAGTCTTTTCCTCAATGGTTTATGCTTCTTACGTATCAGTTAAGAACTCTTTCCCTAGCTGGTGGTCATTAGATTCCCTATATTTTCTTCTAAAAGTGTTTAAATTTATGCCTGTAACATTAGATTTTCTTTTCTTTTCTTTTCTTTTTTTTTTTAGATAGAGCCTTGCTCTGTCGCCCAGGCTGGAGTGTAGTGGCGCAATCTTGGCTCACTGCAACCTCCACCTCCCAGGTTCAAGTGATTCTCCTGCTTCAGCCTCCCAAGTAGCTGAGACTACAGGCATGTGCCACCACACCTGGCTAATTTTTTATTTTTAGTAGAGACAGGGTTTCAACATGTTGGCCAGGCTGGTCTCAAACTCCTGACCTCAGGTAATCCACCCACCTCGGGCTCACAAAGTGCTGGGATTACAGGCGTGAAACATTAGCTTTTTAATCCACTTGTATGTGTATAGTATAAAGTAGGACCTAATTTTAAAAATTGTCTTCACCATTAGTAATGGATAATCAATTATCCCAACATTATGTATTGCTATTTTCATCCTTTTCCCTCTGATTGTAATGCCACCTCTGTCATATGGCAAGTTTCTATTTCTGTATGGTTCTATTTCCAGGCTTGCTGATCTGTTCCACTGGTCATTTTGTCTATCTCTGTGCCAAAGCCATAGTGTCTTAAATAATTTAAGTTATAATAAACTCTTAACCTGCTTCATCCTCTTCAGGAATATCCTGGCTACCTTTGGCCCTTCGTTCTTGCATGTGAAAAACTCTGTTGGAATTTTGGTTTGTATTACATTTATTATTTAATTTGGAGAGAACTGAAATTATTTTGCTATTGATTCTTCCTATACATAAATATGGTATATTGATTACTTATTTAATCTTCTTTTATGTCTTTCAATAACACTTTGTCATTGTCTGCATAATTTAATTACTTTTTAAACTTATTTTCCTAGTTCTTTTTTTGAAAATTGAATTTTGTAATTGCTGATGTATGGGAGCAAAATTAATTTTTCTATATGTTGATCTTATATCCTACAACTTTGCTGAACCCTCTTTTTTGGTTTTTGCAGATTATTTTAGATTTTCAGAGTAAGATAGCCCTAAGATATTCAAGTGACAATAGCTTTATTTCATTCTTTCCATCTTATTCTTGCCTCACTGCACTGGCCACGGCTATATTGTATAGGGGCTGAATAACAGGCATCTTTGTCTTATTCCCTTATTCTAGGGAAATATTTTTAGTTTTTCACAATTTTATGTGATGTTTTTGGTAGGTTTTTGGTAGATAACTTGTTAAAAATGAGGTTAGGAATTTCTGTTTCTGTTTGGTAAGAATTTCCACTTGTGTATGTGTGTTTTTAATCAATGGATATTTAATTTTATTGTATGATTTTTCTGCATCTATTGAGAGAATCAATATATTTTTAATATTTTATCCTTTAATTTGTCAACATGGCAAATGATATTTATAATTTACTCTAATGTTTTAAGTTATCCTTGTATTAGTTGGGGAACAAACCCCCACCTAGAGGGGAATAAATTCCAACTTAGTCATTTAAACAGCATTGCTGATTTGGTTTGCTGACCTTTACTTAAGATTTTTGCATTTATACTTACTAGTGAAATTGGCTTATAATTTTTATTTCTTATACTGGCCAAGGTTTAACATGTTTCAAAATGAACAGGGTAACATTTCTTCTTTTTCTGTTTTCTGGATCAATTTGTGAAGGACTGGGATTATATGTTCTTTGAATGTTTGATAGAACTCACCTGGGATTTTTTGATGAGGAATAGCAAAGAGGAGGATATATTTAAGTTTTAGTTACTATAAGTCTATTCAGGTTTTTAATTTTTTCTTAAATATGCTGTATCATGGCCGGGCATGGTGACTCACGGCTGTAATCCCAGCACTTTGGGGGCCGTGACGGCTGGATCACGAGGTCAGGAGATGGAGACCATCCTGGCTAACACGGTGAAACCGCGTTTCTACTAAAAATACAAAAAAATTAGCTGGGCATGGTGGCGAACGCCTGTGGTCCCAGCTGCTCAGGAGGCTGAGGCAGGAGAATGGCGTGAACCTGGGAGGTGGAGCTTGTAGTGAGCTGAGATCCGGCCACTGCACTCCAGCCTGGGCAACAGAGCGAGACTCCGTTTAAAAAAAAAAAAAAAGCTGTATCATATATATATGATACATATATATGATATATGATACAGCTTTTTATATATATCATATATATTATATATGATATATATTTATATATAATATATACTTATATATATCAATCAGCATATTTAGCATATTTATAAGCATCCAGATTAATTCTAAGTATCCAAATTAATTGCCACAAACATTTCATAGAGTGCTCTGATTTTTAAAAAATGTCTACTCCACCTATAATGATGTTCAGTTTTCCTTTCCAATATTGTTCATTTGTACCTTTATCTTTTTTCTTTAATATTGCCAAAGGTCCCTATTTTATTAGTTTTTGCAGCATATTTTCATTGTCATTCATTTCTATATCTTATCTAACAATATTTCTTATTTGACAGATGTATTATTTAGAAGTACATTTAAAATTTCTAAATATCTCTGGCTTAGAGTTGCAAAATAAAATTCTAAACATGTTTTTTCAGTAATTTTTGTAAGTGATTTATAATTTAATTATATTTTGATCAGAGAACCTGACTTGCATAATATTAATTCTCTAATATTTGTTGATATTTATTTTGTGGCCTTCTCCATGGTCAATTTTTATAGATAATGCATAGGCCGGGCACGGTGGCTCACGCCTGTAATCCCAGCACTTTGGGAGGCCGAGATGGGCGGATCGCGAGGTCAGGAGATCGAGACCATCCTGGCTAACACGGTGAAACCCCATCTCTACTAAATATACAAAAAATTAGCGGGGCACGGTGGCAGGCGCCTGTAGTGCCAGCTACATGGGAAGCTAAGGCAGGAGAATGGCGTGAACCCGGGAGGCAGAGCTTGCAGTGAGCCGAGATCGCGCCACTGCACTCCAGCCTGGGCGACAGAGAGAGACTCCGTCTCAAAAAAGAAAAAAGAAAAGAGAAGAGAAGAGAAGAGAAGAGAAGAGAAGAGAAGAGAAGAGAA